>NC_092631.1:42285185-42585185 GCF_039555335.1 Amphiura filiformis | reverse complement strand
GGTGACGGGCTGTCTGTACTAGGTGACGGGCTGTCGATAACTAAAATGGATTCTGTTACCGACAGCATGTCACCCATATCCATACTTAGAGACAGACCGTCGCCCATTTCACACTTTCTACTTTTTTTACATTTTTACTCCATAATTTCCCTCATTCTTCAGGCCCTGCCCTCTATCGGTGGCTAATTTACAGTTTAAGCTTGTTATTGTATTGGGAGCAACATTGTTTCTTTATATGCCTGCGGCGCAACCTTGAACAATATTGTCACTGCGCGCTCAGTTTGCAACAACAACATCAACTGCTCGATTATGTTCAAATGAAAACAGTCTATTATGAAAAATATACCCTGTTCCACCTGAATTGTCAAAAAGTGGCTGAATAGAACAAAACAATGGGCCATTGTGCCGAAAGATGGGAGAACATGTCCCCTACCACATCACCCCTTTCTCTCTGGGATTGACGCCCATGGCTATGGAGAGAAACGGAGTTGACTAAAAACACACCACCCAGCCGAAGTATTCTCTAACGCACAGTCACTAGTCACGGTCAAATGGTCAATCTTAGACGTGTAAGAATTCTTAGGCGTGTAAAAGTTTAGGCGTCTAAGATTTCATTGGTCAATAATTGAATACGCCTAAGATGATTGGTTGTTTGGGATTTCTGGTCCTGTGATTCGTTGATTTAAATCTACCGCGAAATTCTTAGACGTCTAAGATTGTATCTTAGACGCCTAAGAATGCATCTTAGACGTCTAAGATTGCATCTTAGACGTCTAAGGTTAGGCGTATTCTTAGGCGTATTCTTAGGCGTATTTTGAAGGTTTCCGCCATCCATAGTTTTACTTAAAAGGCGCCCCACTAATGTGTGCCAAAATTGCTTACACCCCCCCCCCCCCCCTCATTTACCCTCCCCGGGGTTCTTAATTATTGCACAGCCCCTTATGTAAAGACCTGTTCTCAGTCACCTTCCTTCGTTCGGGGCTGTGCAATAATTATGAGCCCCCCCCTCCACCCTACCCCCCCAGGTAACATTTCCAAACGGCTCGCCAAAAATTGCTTGCCCCCCTCTCGGCCCGCGAAAAAATCTTTGAACGTGCCAAATTTTTGGGATCCCAATTTGCAAACCTTAAATGGTATAGATGTATGTTGCGAGCGCAGCGAGCAGGACAATTTGCATATTTAAGCGTTTCCGTACTGTTTTCCTAAGCCTTTTTAGAGCGTTTTATTAAAAAGGCGCCGCATGAATGTGTGTCAAAAATCGCTTGCCCCCCTCTCAGCTTGCCAAAAATTGGTTGTCTCCCCTTTTGTCTCGCCAAAAAGCCCCCTCCCAATTTCACCCTCCCCAGGGCTCATAATTATTGCACAGCCTCTTATACCAAGGTTACCAGGACATGACAAATAATTTTGAATTAAGATCGATTTTCGAATATGAAAAACTACAGCAACATTTAAACATATCAAACTGTTTATTGTAAAATATTGTCATAACATAGGCCCTAATTAACATTTTGATAGAATATTTGTGACCGTACACCACGAATGAGCCGTAAATGTCCTCAATTGTATTCTGAGTTACAGTGTAAAATGGGCATGAAGGTCGTATTCATAGGTACCTCAATTTGGTGCTACGTGTACCTCATTTAATGAGATACACGTAGCACCAAATTGAAATATATGGATATGACCTTCATGCCCATTTTACACTGTAACTCAGAATACAATTGAGGACATTTACGGCTCATTCGTGGTGTACGGTCACATTTTGCAGAAAGTTTTCAACTGTTTTTGAATGTTTAAAAACGTGTATACACGTTTTGTAACCCTATATTTAAACGGTTTCTCAGTCAGTCAGTCAGTCAGTCAGTCACTCACTCATCACTCACTCACTCACTCACTCACTCACTCACTCACTCTCCCACCAACTCACGCATCCACTCACGCATCCACTCACTCCCCCACTCACTTACTTGCTCGCTGGCTTACTCACCCCTTCATATAATCACTAATACACTCGCTCACCCCATGGCTAATTCACCCCTCATGCACTCACTCACTCAACCAATCAATCAATGTCTCAATCAATGGGTCTTTGAAGTGACACAGTGGATTACTTGATCAAACGATTGATCGATCAATTCATATGTTGATAAATAAATCGCTTATTTCATCAATCATTCATTCATTAAATCAATCAATTAATACTGATTAATCACTCAATCGTTGCTTCATTCAACCAACCATCCGTCCAATAAGTATTCAACAAACAATCAACAAAGCAATCATAATCATTTAATGAATTGATTGATTAATCAATTAATTGGTATGGTCATTTAATCAATCATAATAACTTATTAGATTGATATATCGATGCATTAATACAGTCAATCAATGAACTACTCATCAATCATCAATCAATAAATATTCGTTTGATCAATCGATCAATTATTAGCAAATTACATTGTAGTCTCGCAATTAATGTACCGTATCTTGGTGTGAAAAAAGCAATCAATCAGGTAAAAAAGTCTACGTTTATAAAACCATATATTTTGGGGTCAAATATCGGTAAAATATGTCGGTCTGGAATTCACAACATTTCACATTTACGTACGGAGGGTCGTCGTCGTCCTATGAGTCATGACTGACCCATTGTGACCCTTTTGATGATGTCATTCAAGCTATTTCGGTCTTGTGCAAGACGATAGGCTGCAGTAAGAGATAGTCCTGTACAATCGTTGATTCCATCTGTCCAACGTGTCTTCTGTCTACCTCTTCTGCGATGTCCTTCAACATGACCTTGAACAATGATCTTCTCCAAGCAATCTCCGTTTCTTCTAGAAACATGGCCAAAATATTGAAGTTTGTTCCGGTCAATCTTCTGGCATAATGAGGTGTGATCTTCTGACAAATTCATTTGTTTTGTGTTCTTTCCAAGAAATTCTGAACATTTTCCTCCAGCACTACTGTTCCAATGCTTGGATTCTAGATCTATCTGTTCTTCCAATAATCTATGTTTCAGACCTATATGTGGCAATCGGGAAGACCAGGGTATCCATAATGTTCAACTTTGTTGTTCTAGATATTCCTCTATCTCCATAGCCAAGCGTGTTTTATTTTCCTTGGAGCTGGCTCCTTCCTCTACAATGAGAGATCCAAGGAAGTTGAAAGTATTAACAACCTCTATGTCCTCTCCACATGCCTTCACTTGTGTTGGTCTACGTTTCCACCACAAATCATGACCTGCTGTCTGCTTGGGGTCAAATGTCATTAGGAGTCACAACACGGCTGTGTTCGTGGTCTTAGACCACAGCTAATTCTTTCTTTCTTCTTTCTTTACACAGCCGTTGACTACGGCTGTCTTTTTTTCTTACAGGATCTTCTTCTTTATTTACACATCCGTTGACTACGGCTGTGTCTTTTTTCTTACAGGATCTTCTTTCTTCTTCTGTCGACCTTTATATTTGCTCTAGCACTGACATGCTTACACCGATTTTGACCTAACTTGGTTACAACTATCATTGACCATGCCCCTACATGTCACATGAAACTTTGGAGGTCAAATGTCACATAAGGGTCATAGTGGCCAAAAACATGGGGTCAATAGGGTCCTCACAGATTTTGGGTCAAAGGTCATTAAGGTATCATTTCCGGCATAAAACGAAAAACCTTCAAAAATTTCTATTTGCTAAGAAAAACATAGGACAGTAACGGTATGTTCATAAATGAATTGTGGTTATCCAATGTATATGTGGTATTTGTAAATTTGAGGTCAACGGTCATTAAGGGGTCACTTCCGGGAAAAAACTAAATACCTTTAAAATGCTTTTTCTTCCACAATTTACATAGGAGAGTGATGCTACTTGCACACATGCATTGTTAGTGCCCAATGTCTATGGGGTCCTCACATATTTTGGGTCAAACGTCATTAAGGGGTCACTTCCGGTATAAAACGAAATACCTTTAAAATGCTTCTGCTCCCACAAATTACGTAGGACAGTTGCGCCACTTGCATTTGACGCACTTGCATTTACGCATTGTCTATGGGGTGCACACAGATTTGGGGTCAAAGGTCCTTAATGGGTCTCTTCCGGTATAAAACGAAATACCTTCAAACATTTTTATTAACCAAGAAAAACATAGCACAGTAAAGGTATGTTTATACATGAATTGATATTACCCAGTGTATGTGTGGTATTCTTTTATTTGGGCTCATTATTAAGGTTATTAAGGGGTTACTTCCGGTCTAAAACGCAATTCCTGCAAAATGCCTCTTCGGGCACAAATGACATATAGCAGAGTGATGCAACGTGCACACATGCATTGACATTAGCCAATGTCAATGGGATGTTCAGAAATTTTGGAGTCAAAGGTCATTAAGGGTCACACAACGGTTGTGTTCGTGGTCTTAGACCACAGTTATGTACATGTCTAGTTCTTTCTTTCTTCGTTCTTTCTTCTGTCGACCTTTATACTTGCTCTAGCACTGACATGCTAACAATGATTTGGACCTAACTTGGTCACAACTATCATCGACCATGCCCCTACATGTCACATGAAACTTGTGGGGTCAAATGTCACGTAGGGGTCTCTCTCTCTCTCTCTAGGTGCCATATCCTAAGACGTTGGCGATCATGTCATGCCACAATTCTCTGTTATAAGCCATCTCCAGAAGCTCTGTCGCTTTATGTTCAGCTCCCCCTTTCTTTTAGCCAGTCTTTCAGATTTGATAACCACATCACTCTCTTCCTGCCTCTCCTCCGTGTTCCTTCTATTCTTCCTGTCAATAATAGGTTCTCGAAACCATCCTTTCTGAGGATATGACCAAGGAATTTGAGCAGCTTAACTCTGATTTCACGTAACAGCTTCCTGTTCACATTTGCTCTACTTAGGACATCGTCATTAGACACTTTATCAGTCCACGGGATCTTCATCATTCTTCTAAGGAACCACATCTCGCAGCTCTCCAATCTTCTTTTAATGTATGTTGTTATTGACCATGCTTCACTTCCATACATTAATACAGGGACGACATAGCAGTTGAGTACCCGAATTCTGGTCTCTATACTGAGGGCACTGTTTTTTTAGGATCTTGTCTAATTTTGAGAACGCAGACTTAGCCACTGCAATCCTTCTCATAACCTCCTTAATACATCTGGCATCTTCCGTGATTAGACTGCCAAGGTAGTTGAAGGAGGAAACTTGCTTAATTCTTTGATCTTTCACCTTCAATATGCATGTTGGGCTTTCAGTCTTTGATACCACCATACATTCTGTCTTCTTGCAATTTAACGACACACCTTTCCTCTCACTTTCCTGAACCACCACATCAAGAAGCCTTTGCAGATCCTCCTCAGACTCAGCTAATAGGACAGTGTCATCTGCATATCTTATCTACCAAAAAACGTTTCAAAACGTAAAAAGGGGCCAAGTTTAAAAAATCTTTCCTGTGTGGCTTTTCACCCTTTTTTAAACTGGGTCCCATTCAGTAAAGTAGTACCGTAATAACATGAAGAATGAGCCCTAATTTCTATATGCAACAATTAGGTTTAAGACTGTTCGAAAGCGGTGCAATATGACGTAGGCTATGTATTATCAAAAACATTTGAAGGTGTATATTTCATTATTGCGTGTTCATAAAGAGTAGTAGAGTATTATAAATACTTAGCAAATTGACTGTCTGTCAACCTGTTACATATTATAGGCCCTACATCTGTACATAAGGCACAGAATCGCACAAGACGATGAAGGATTTAACAAAGTGAGTATTTGCTACTTTTGCTTAAATCAAAATACATTATAACGTCTTTACTGAAAAACTTCAATCAAGCACGAACATTAATTAATTTACTCTACAAAATGAACACTGACAACTAAGAAAACAAACAAGTAGCCTAAAGATGACTTCGTATGGGTCTTTAGAAACTTTCATAAATGGGACCAAGTTTAAAAAAGGGTGAAAAGCCACACAGGAAAGATCTTTTAAACTTGGCCCCTTTTTACGTTTTGAAACGTTTTTTGGTAGATATTAATTATTTTTTTGAGGTAAAACGATATCTTGTTGGATATCCATATTTCGCGGTTTGTGGTTCTTTGTAGCCCTGTGGGACAAACTAGTTGGATATTCATATTTCGCGATGAGTGGTTTTTTACAGCTTCGAGGAGCAAACTAGTTGGATATCCATATTTCGCGGTTAGCAGTTTTTTGTAGCCCTGCGGGGGCCTATGTTCGATATCCTCATTTCGCGGTTAGTGGTTTTAACGACTCGTAACCAACCCAATCAGCTGCATGGGGTAAAAGAATTATTTAAAAAATAATAGCTAGACCCAATAGTTCAGCCAGGGACTGGAAACGACATATTGATGACTATATATAGAGTGTATTCAAAAAACCCAAGCGGAACAAGAGCTGCTAAGTAACCGCTATCCGAACCATAAACACATGCATGATCAGACAACGAGTGTTCAATTTCCTCATAGCTTCTCACGTTGTACACACGTCAGTCGAATTTGGCGGTGTTGGTTTGTTAGCCCTCCTAGTTATAACATCGTTCACTTTGTGTTGAACATTGTATGTGGGCCGCACTGTAATAACATAAAGATCAGTCTGATCAGTGTAATGATATCATTTCAAGAGGTCACTTCCCGATTAACATGATTAACAGTGGCCAAGCACGAAAGGTTTCTTGGTATCTCTTCAAGTATTTTTACCTTAGGTCTATAATCAAAATGCAGGCCTAAATCCCGGGCCTAAATTAAGTGTACTGTTCGAGTAGGAGGATTTGTTTTATATTATTCTTGATTTTGAATAATATTATAGTACCTGTTTGTTTCCTTAGCATATATCGGTTATTAAAATTACAATTCACCACATACACATTCCAGGTTGCGAGAGGTTTATAATGAATAAATGAATAGGTGTTATTATTTCGAATTACAATTATTTAGGGAGAGTGTTTTAGGATTTTGTTAGAAAGGGGATGATTGTTGATCATGTTTATTTTATTGTTGTATGTATTTTCCTGTCATTTCCTGCAAACCTAATAAAGATATTTTGATAATTGAAAATAGTCTGTATCATAAATCGTAGAGGTTGAAAGAGTCAACAAGCGTCAGAAATTATAATTTGCCATGGAACTTCGGTCACATTTTCTTTGAAATATAACTGGATGTTAGGGTCTGCATGCATGGAATGCATAGTACGATGATATACAGACACTGACCTTTCCCTAAAACTATTAAGCAGCAAGTTGTGTGTCACACCCATCATGGGTTCGAACCCCTTTATTGTATTTTATTGTTAAACCTGAATAGCGTGATTACTTTTGAATGAGCGGCAACATACATATTTTGTTTGAGGATAGCTGGATCTGTCTTCTTTTCCTCACATCTTCTCTGTAGTACAAAGCTGTCTTTTTATATAGTGTTTAGACAATGTTTACTCAACCATTGCTATCAATGGATGTTGCCATTTGTGACGACTTCTAACTTTTGATAAGCCCAAAATGAATCAATAAAACCGTGTGTAAGATATTTGCGGGGATATTTGGGCGCGATTACAAAAAATAGAAAATAAATGGGCACTTTTGGGTTGGGTATCTATAGAGGCCCTGCATGAGATTATTGATTGGCTCCAGACAAAGGATTTGAACCGGTGTCCTTCACCGTAGTTATGGCGGAGTACAGTCCATTCAATCAAATGTTGTCATCAACCTATTTGATCGTAGTGCAGGGTTATGTGTGTGAGACGAACTGTCACGGTAGATTACAATCATACTTTTGTTGAATGCATTTGAGTAGTCTGCCATATTTACGGGATGATACGTCACATGCAATGCCTCTATAGATTCTATAGAATTTAAGTATGATATATTTTCGATGGTAATATATTTTCACTTTCAAAGTTTGTAGTTTTCATAATTGCAATTTCTGAATATTATATAAAAAGCACGAATAAGTCTATAAATGTAAGAGTATCGGATCATTTTGAATGTTAATAAATGCGAAACGCCGGCGGTAGACACCTGCGATATCAGGGATTGCCGCGATTCTTGCAGTAGCTTTTATGAATAGAATACAATAGTGGATACAATAGCGGATACAATAGCGGATACAATAGCGGAACAATAGAGCTCTCTTACGGGCAAATAAACCTCGTCGCGTTTTGCTAAATTTCACTTCTTCTTTTTTCATGAACTAACCGTTATTTCATTAAGTAACCGTTATTTTTAAAACTTGGCAAAACCTCGACGCGAGGTTTTTAATGTTTGTAGGGGTCATAGGGGTAAAAAACATGATTTTAACTCAAAATGCTTCTTCTCCCACAGAGTACGTAGGACAGTGACGCCACTTGCACATATGCATTGTTATTACCCAGTGTATATGGGGTTCTCACAGATTTGGGGTCAAAGGTCATTAAGTAGTCATATCCGGCATAAAACGAAAAACCTTCAAAAATTTCTATTTGCTAAGAAAAACATAGGACAGTAACGGTATGTTCATAAATGAATTGTGGTTATCCAATGTATATGTGGTATTTGTAAATTTGAGGTCAACGGTCATTAAGGGGTCACTTCCGGAATAAAACGAAATACCTTTAAAATGCTTCTCCCACAAATTACATAGGAGACTGATGCCACTTGTACACATGCATTGTTAATACCCAGTGTCTATGGGGTCCTCACAGATTTTGGGTCAAAGATCATTAAGGGGTCACTTCCGGTATTAAACGAAATACCTTCAAACATTTTTATTAACCAAGAAAAACAGCATTGTAACGGTATGTTTATACATGACTTGTTATAACCCAGTGTATGCGTGGTAATTTTTTTATTTGGGGTCAAAGGTTATTAAGGGGTCGCTTCCGGTCTAAAACGAAATTCCTGCAAAGTGCCTCTTCGGGCACAAATAACATATACCAGAGTGATGCCACGTGCACATATGCATTGACATTCGCCAGAGATTTGGGGGTCAAAAGTCATTAAGGGTCACACAACGGCTGTGTTCGTGGTCTTAGACCACAGTTATGTACATGTCTAGTCTTTTTTCTTACTTCTGTCAACATCATAATCAGCCATCGTAGCCACATGCTTTCAGGCATGTTGCCCATACTTAGATCACCTGTGTATGTCTGTAATCATACATTTTAAAGATACCAATTTTACAGGTGCGAGTAGTCAGCATGAGTTGCCAGTTGCGCCTTGAGTTGCACTGCACATGGGCTCTGATTAAATGATCAATTTTCTCTTGCTATTGCTCTGGGATTGACAAGTATCTTACATCATTTTACTTGGATAAGCTCCAGGATCATTCTGAACCAGTTTTTGATAACTTATTTGTCTCATCTAATGAGGAATATTTGTGGACATTTTGATATAGTGAATATCATATTTCCATTGTGTTTCACACCTACGAAACTTGTAACCTTCATGGCTGGTATATTATTGTCTATCATTGTTGTATCCTTATTGATTGAGACTATTACAATGTCTCCTCTTTCCTACACTAGAGAGGAGTTACTACAACTTAACTCTAATACATCTATCAACAGAGTTCCCCGATGACATAAAATTTAGAAATAAGTTGCTCATGTTTAAGAAGTGGAAAGATGCTGGTATCAAGTACTTAAGTGATATTGTAATCAATAATCGTTTTATAACTCTTTTTGAGCTAAGACAAATAGTTCGGTGTCCAAATGATGTTTTTAACTTACATACATTACTGAAAGCAATACCAAAAGAATGGAAAACGTTAATTTTAAATACTCATGTAGATTTTAACAAAACAAAGGGCAATGATCGATTATTTCAAGTTGGGAAAACCAAACTACACATTTCAAAGCTATCCACAAAACAAATATATAAACTTTTAATGCAATCAGAATGCAACCCAATTTGCGTTAAATATTGTCAAGATCAATTCTTCAATTGTAATACAAGTAAATCATCTTGGAGACAAATCTTCACTTTTAAAATAAAAAATAGAATTCGAAACAAATTTGGACACTTTCAATATAACCTTTTATATAACTTAATACCGTGTAAGAAAAACCTATTGAAATGGAAGATTAGTAACTAGGACGAATGCTGTTTCTGCAATTGTCGTGAGGACTATGAACACTTTTTCATATCATGCAGGAAAAATACATCATTTTCGATTTTCTTTAAAGAATGCGTGTTAATTACAACACACACACATTTGAACGTGTCTCTAGAACATATTATTTATGGTTGGAACAAGAAAGACTCACATTTTGATTTTGTAAACCTGCTCTTAATTATAGCATCGTTTTCAGTTTACAAGGCCAAAATAAGATAGTGAAACCAATACATTTACTCCTATACCACTGCTCTTTATTAATGAAGTAGAAAGACTGAATGAAATAACAACAATTGCAGAAAATGTGCCAACAATTATAAAAAAAAATCAAAATGTCTGGGATGAACTTAAGGTTCATTTGAATATACTGTAATAAGTTATATATAATGTTTTGATAATGTTGATTTACATGTCGTGGCTTTTGAGCCGCAATATTGTGGAATAGCAAGTTTTGAGCTTGATATATAAACTAAATAAAATAAAGGCGTTTCGCCAACCTCACTGAGGTATAAAGAAAAAAAAACAGAGTTCCCCAAGATACCTATTATGGTCCAAAACTTAGCATTTTTACCAACATTTTGCAAATTGACCAGACATAAAACTTATAATTTCCTGAAAAGCGTGGGTGCATTACTTTAAGATTCTTAGTCAAAAACTGACACATTATGATCACAAAAAGATGACCAAAAACAATGTGTGTGGGTAAAGTTGTTTTTGGGCAAGGACATTTTAAAGTGCAATGACCTTAAATTGACTATGTAAGAGGTTTTCTGCACATATAGACTGTGGGCTATGCTAACCCCACTCCCCTAGGGGATTTATGGAGGCAGGTATTTTTGGGACCCTAATGCATTGAGGTTTTGAAATCCACTTGCGTGCACATTGGCCAGCGGTGGGTGAGGCGGTGAGGGCGCTTTTTTCAAAATGGCCGCCAAAATCACAAAAATCAACATAACTAGGCCAGTGAAGCTCCTAGCAGCATAATTATAATGTCTACACCCATGTTTTAGGGTCAATGAATCCAATAGTATCACTTACATCAACAGGCGACCTAAATTTCCAAGATGGCTGCCAAAATTTCAAAATGGCCGACATTGAAAATGAAAATTATCTATATCTCAGTCCTTGAATCTCCTGCAAACATAATTTTGATGTCTATACCCATGTTTGCAGGATCAAGGAGTCCAATAAAATCACTAAGAACAGCCCAGGACACAAATCCAAGATGGCTGCCACTGAATTTTAAAATGGCTGCCATTTTAATCAATTGTGTCTATATCGCAGTCGTTGAAGCTCTAAGGAGCATGTCTCTGATGCATTATGCAGTATTGTCGGAAGGATTCCAGCCAATACATTTAAGTTTTGAAATCCGCTTGCCTTCACATTGGCCAGCGGTGGGTGAGGCGGTGAGAGCGCTTTTTCAAAATGGCATCAATAATGACACCATAAATAATCAACGACATGTCTATTACCTAAACACAAGAAGTATCAAAGCCTTAGTAGTATAAGTGGGTAAGTGCAATAGCTGTTGCTCTGGGATTGACAAGTATCTTACATCATTTTACTTGGATAAGCTCCAGGATCATTCTGAACCAGTTTTTGATAACTTATTTGTCTCATCTAATAAGGAATATTTGTGGACATTTTGATATAGTGAATATCATATTTCCATTGTGTTTCACACCTACGAAACTTGTAACCTTAATGGCTGGTATATTATTGTCTATCATTGTTGTATCCTTATTGATTGAGACTATTACAATGTCTCCTCTTTCCTACACTAGAGAGGAGTTACTACAACTTAACTCTAATACATCTATCAACAGAGTTCCCCGATGACATAAAATTTAGAAATAAGTTGCTCATGTTTAAGAAGTGGAAAAATGCTGGTATCATGTACTTAAGTGATATTGTAATCAATAATCGTTTTAAAACACAGGACAGTAACGGTATGTTCACACAAGAATTGTGGTTATCCAGTTTCTGTAATATTTTTGCGGGGTCAAAGGTAATTAAGGGATCACTTCCGCTTTTCAATAAAATAGCCTGGTGGCTGTGCTCGCGGTCGCAGGTACCGCAACCGATCGTGCATTTAGTTCTTTCTTCTGTTAACCAATACATTTGCTCTAGCACTCACATGCTTACATCGATTTTGATCTAACTTGGTCACAATGATCGTTGACCGTTCCCCTACATGTCACATGAAACTTGTGGGGTCAAAGGTCACGCAGGGGTCATAGAATTCAAAAAACGTGATTTCAACTCAAAATGCATCTTCTCCTACAAATTAGGTAGGACAGTGACGCCACTTGCACACATGCATTGTAATTACCCAGAGTCTATAAAGTGTACACAGACTTGGGGTCAAATGTCATTAAGGGGTCACTTAAGGGGTCACTTCCGGTATAAAACGGAATACCTTCAATTTTTAATTAGGTAAGAAAAACATAGGAGAGTGATGGTATGTTCACACATGAATTGTGTTTACCCAATGTATATTTATGGTATTTTTTGGGGGGTCAAAGGTCATTAAGGGGTCATTTCCGGTATAAAACGAAATACCTTTAAAATGCATTTTCTCCCACAAATTACGTAGGACAGTGACGCCACTTGCACACATGCATTCTTATTACCCAGTATCTATGGGGTGTACACATATTTGGGGTCAAATGTCATTAAGGGGTCACTTTCGGTATAAAACGAAATATACGTGGTATTTTTTTATTTGGGGTTAAAGGTCATTAAGGGGTCACTTCCGGTCTGAGACAAAAAAACCTTCAAAATGCCCATTCTGCCACAAATAACATGGCAAAGTGATGCCACGTGCACACATACATTGACATTAGCCAAAGCCTATGGGTTTTCATATAGTTTGGGGTCAAAGATCATTAAGGGATCACAACACGGCTGTGTTCGTGGTCTTAGACCACAGCTAAGTCTAGTTAAGTTTATATATATAATAGAGGGTGTCGACACTGTGCGACGTTAGTGTATCACTTGCATTTGCTACGATATCCAGCCAGCGATTTAGCGATAAAAAAAACATTTGACCACTGACCTGACCTACAGCACGTGAAGCGCCATATTCGTTTGGTTGTTTTCCTCGTGTGATAATAAATATCATTCAAGAAGTCTGTTTTTAAAAACAAGTAAATATTCATTACTCAACGTTCTATTTGATATTGTGGGTTTCCTAACACGTAATAAATTGAAACGCCACCACCGGATTGTAAAGCGGGCGCACTTTCAAGCTTCGAAGCTTGCTATTCACTACCGGTAGTAATATTGATTAAGTGATGTCACTGATGTGCAGCGTTTCTCATTACACCCGCATGCGAAGCATGGACGGGTATATTGTTATCCTGTGGTTTCTCCTCCTCCTCCTCCTCCTTCTCCTTCTCCTTCTCCATCAAACACATCATTCTGTCAAGGCTAGCGCTAAAACTACAAAAGCTCTGGGGCCCATATGTCGTACACTTATGGGTCCTACCCAGTAGAAGTGCCTTTTGCCCATCTTGGCCCCAGAGGTCAAAGGTCACGAGCCCCAGGGGCCCAAATGTAAAAATACAAAGCACGCCGTTTCTCATCAAATAAAGCAGCCTCAGGGCCCTGAGATTGTACACTGATAGCCCTAGGGATACTCTATATTTACAAATATACAAGAGCCCAATATGTTATATAATTTGGGCCCTCAAATGTTAAAATATGGTGCAACAGCTTGACAAGGCTAGCTCTAAAAGTACAAGAGCACTAGAGCTCATATGTGGCATATGTATGGGGCCTAAGTTGTAGATGTGCCTTTTGCCCATTTTGGGCCCATATGTACAAGGCTAGGGGCCTCAGGGGCCCAAATGTTAAAACAAAGGGACAGCTGTTTCTCAGTAAATAAAGTAGCTACAAGACTCAGATTTGGTACACAGATAGGTCTTCAGTTTTATATTGTCATGTGTATATATAACCCCCATATGTCACATAATATGCGCCCAGGGTCCCAAATGCTAAAACATTGGGCAGGCTGTTACTCATTAAATAAAGCAGCTACAATGCCCAGCTTGTGTCTACTGATAGCATTTGAAAATAATATTTCAACATATGTACATGAGCCCCATCAATCAAATATTATGGGCCCCAGGGCCCCAAATGTTAAAACAAAGGGCCGGCCGTTTTTCATCAAATAAAGCAGCTTCAGGGCTCAGAGTTTGTACACAGATTGCACCTGAGAATTATATTGTTATATGTACATATGAGCCCCGTATGCCACATAATATTGGCCCCAAGGTCCTAAACGCTAAAACATAGGGCCGGCCGTTACTCAGTAAATAAAGCAGCTACAGTGCCCAGCTTGAGTCTGCTGATAGCACTTGAGAATAATACTTCAACATTCCCAATCAAAAGGTTCTTATTTCTGATCCAATAAATTGCACTTACTGTGTACGTTTCGATAACCAACTCTGTTATCTTTATCAACACTGAATGAAGACTGCTACTGTGAACTGGTCATCCAATTACCTATTGATTTCTTGGTAATTGACTTGTTGACTGTGTTGCCAGTTGATTTTTTTCCTGTTGGATGTTTTGATGGATTTTCACAGGATGTAGCAGTTCATCAAAATGTGTGAAAGCTGATATTGACCTTCATCTCTGTTCATGATATTGTGGATTATACGGCAACCATTGGGTACAGCATTTCTAGATGGCTGGCTGATATCTTGGGTGGTTTGGTTGGAAATACACAGCATCATGTGAAAAATTCAAAGCATCTAGCAGAAGAACTAGCTGAGTTGGTCATTGAAGAGGACGAAATACTCAATTCACATGATGTTGTCAGTATGTTTACAAACACTCCTATTGATCAGGTTCTGGACATAGTGAAACACAGACTGGAAAAAGAAAGCGTGTTGAAAGTATACAACAAAGAAACAGGTTTCAACTTGACTAGTGAGGATGTGGTGAAACTTCTGGATTTTATTCTGACCACCACCTATTTCACCTTCAGAGTGAAGATTTACCGTCAGTTGTTTGGGACCGCGATGGGAAGCCCAGTATCACCGATTGCGGCTAATATCTTTATGGAAGCTCTAGAACAGCAAGCTATTACTACGGCTCCCCTGGATTGCAAGCCAAAATTGTGGCTAAGATATGTAGATGACATCCTTGAGATGGTGAAGAGAAACACGGTACAACAGCTAACAGACCACGTCAACAAAACTGATAAATCTGACTCCATAAAGTTCACCTATGAGGAAGAGTCGTAAGGAACCATCCCATTTCTGGATATCCTCATAGTCAGAAAGGAAGACGGTACGGTTAAGCTCCTCGTTTACCGCAAGCCAACCCATACTGACCAGTACCTGAGTTTCCAGTCCCGCCACCCACTGCACCAAAAAATGGGTGTCATAAGAACTCTGTTTGACAGGAAAGATCGCATTATAACCGAAGAAGAAGATAAGATCGCAGAAGAAGAGAAGGTCCAGGAAGCGCTAAAAGTGTGTGGTTATCCTGATTGGACATTTAAAAGTGTGAAAGACCAGATGCAGGCAGTGAAACCTAAGAAATCCACCAAGAGTACAGAAGAACAGACAAAGAGCAAAGGGATGGTTGTCCTGCCGTATGTCAAAGGCGTCAGTGAAAGAGTGTCGAGAGTCATGAAGTCCTACAACATCTCCACTGCTATGCGGCCACACAGCACCCTTAGGAAACAGCTGGTGCACCCGAAGGATAAACGCGATCCGCTTAATACAACTCAAGCCATATATAACATTCCTTGCTTGAACTGTGATCTCTCATACGTGGGAGAGACGGGAAGGAAATTTGGTACTCGACTAAATGAGCACCGCGTAGAAGCAGAAAAAGAACTTGAAAAAACAGTCACCAGAGCATGCAGGAAAGAATCGCTTACAACCACCCATAAATCGGCCATCACAGATCATGTTGCAGAGAGGAACCATGTCATCGGTTGGGGTCATAGGCACGTAGCAAGACAGATATAAACGTTGGGTCAAGGAGGCTATAGAGATCAGGAAGAGAAGGGTGTCTCCAATGTTTATTCTACCGATCCTGATGAATTTGTTCAACCATACTTCAACAATATGTACACAAGCCTCATAAAGTCAAAAATTATGGGCACCAGGGCCCCAAATGTTAAAAAAGGGCCGGCCGTTTCTCATCAAATAAAGCAGCTTCAGGGTTCAGAGTTTGTACACAGATTGCACCTAAGAATTATATTGTTACTAACACCCACCCCACCCCATCCCACCACCCCGTACACGTAGGACTAAACAGACAGATCCACAGAGCATAACGTAATTATAATATAGATGACATAAACGTTAAGGCTATTCTAGTTAAATTACATACCAATTGGCTGTTCCATTTAATTTACTTACTCCCTCTGAAATGGTCACAAAATAGGCTGTTCCATTTAATTACATACTCCCTCTGAAATGACTGTTCCATTTAATTTACATACTCCCACTGGAATAGTTTTTCCCTAATCATATTGCATAACCTCACTGTGAATAAGAGAGACTGACAACAGCAACCTGGGAGGGGACTTTTAACAATTTCTTTATTTTAAGTGCTACGACAGTGCAACCTACATTCAATTAAAGCTTGTGACTTGGACTTTCACTTTTTACACATTTCCTGCCCAATTGGGAGACATTTTTTTACAATTTCTTTATTTTAAGTCCTCAGCAAATAAGGACTGTAAGTTTGGGTACACCGATAACATGCAAATAAGGGTATAGCCGTATTTGTGTACAAATATATAGCCTTCTAGTTTATCGTTGAATCTCATTTATTTCTGTACTGTTGAAGTTCATAGCTATGCAAAAATACCATGGCAAATGACGGAGTAAAACTGGGAAAATGCTCCATATTACTACCCCTACCCCGTAATTTAAGCAACTCTTAAGGGATCTGGAATGAGCGTGTTTTTTGTGGGACCTGAGAGCACATCAGACATATCGAATTGCATTCTGAATACGAAGAATGTCTTTCTGATATCAACTAATTTTCATTTTTTGAAATTCACGATATAATACAAATTTTATGACAAATTATTAAAATTTGATATTTTTCACATTTTTGATATACAGACTATTTAGTATGGTTTATTTTTCAGCAACATTCCAAGACTGGTCTGGAAGGGGTCTGCATAAACCGCACGGGCTAAATATTAAATGAGATGTGTCGGGAGATGATGTAAAATAATTGTTTGATAGAAAATGTGATTTACATGAGTTTACATTATGGTGCTCACAATTGAGCGAATTTGCCTAAAATGGCGGATTAAGGGAGGCTGAATTTGAGCTTTGTGGGGGACACAATTTCTGAGTTTATGCAACATTGTTCTGTTATTATCAAATTTATAGGGGTTTGAGGTGATATTTCCTAAACTTCGTTGGCAATTCGCTTTCATCACCTCTGAAATACAATTGCAATGTATCAATATTTTGAACATGGGAGGAGCTTAAAATGTGGCTTTCAAAAGTGGTACGTACGGATTCTTGGTTGTCCAATGAACTCATGCTGCTTCTTTGTGTACAGTAGGTTTATAACATTTGGCCCCAGGGGGCCATTCAAACTTTCTGAGTGCGTATCACTTTTCAGAGCCATATTTTGTAAAGCTCCTCCCACTTTCAAAACTGGTAGATTACAAGTACATTCAGTTCTGACGAATTAAGGTTCAGCAAAATCACCTCAAACCTCAAAACATTTGATAATATCAGAATAATATTGCCCAAATTCAGAAATTTTACCCCCACAAAAATCAAATTCTGTCTCCATAAATCCGCCACTTTAGGCTAATTCACTACATTATGAGCGCCATCATGTAAACTAATGGAAAGCCCATTTTCTGTTAAACAATAACTTTACACCATCTCCCGACACACCTTATTTAATGTTTACCCCGTGCTGTTTATGCAGACCCATTCCAGACCAGTCTTGGAATTCTGCGAAAAAATATTCCATACTAAATGTCAAGTCTGTATAACAGTCCCCAAAGTAAATTTTATCAATCTAATGATAGATTCTTAAAGTGTATGTAGCTGGGAGGAAAAGCCGACGATCAATTGAAAATTTTGACCTTTCACATTGAAGATATGGATTTTTTCCCCAAAATACCTTATTTGTGTGGTGTTTTGGGGAAAAAATCCATATCTTCAATACGAAAGGTCAAAATTGTCAATTGATCGTCGGCTTTTCAACCCACCTACATACACCTTAAGTATAAATTTATTTACCTTAAGTATCAAATTTATAAAGTTTACTTCGAGTACTCTTAAATATCATTAAACATTATTTGATATCAGAAGGACATTCTTCGTATTCAGAATGCAATTCGATATGTCTGATGTGCTCTAATGTCCCACAATAAATACTGTCCAAACGTTCATACCCAATCCCTTAATACCACGGATATTTATCTACATACCTGTATGTAGTGAACAATAATTGTAACAACGTTGAGATTATTAGCTACCTGGTGATGTTTTGGAGGGTCCAAACAAACTACCCAAAGTGTTTAATATTGGCTATGATGTTATCTGACTGCTATTTTCCCTGGCTGTTCCTACTAATTCCTCTATATAGAGTTATACAGTTTGAAATAGTAAATCAGTAGAGATTTTTGAAAATCTACTGGCGCATTCTCCGATAAAGTATATAAATTTGGTCTCAGGAATGACACAATTCCAACCACGTAGAATTCATGAAAATCATTCAGAATCGTAAACTGTAACTAAAGGGCCTTATATATATTTGTACATAAATACGGCTATACCCGCATGTTATGGGTGTACCCAAACTTACAGTCCTTATTTGCTGAGGACTTAAAATAAAGAAATTGTAAAAAGTTGCCCAATTGGGTGTAAAATGTGTAAAAAGTGAAAACCAAAGTCACAATCTTTAATTTAATGTAGGTAGCACTCTCGTAGCACTTAAACTAAAGAAATTGTAAAAATTCCCCTCTCAGGGGTGTCGGCTCTCTTACTCTCCATAGATTGCTGTTGTCAGTATCTCTTATTTACAGTGAGGCTATACAATATGTGACACGATCTGGTCCATGGGGGCTAAAGGCGGCACATTTCAAACTGAGATAAACTGAGTGAGTGTTTACCTGAAATTCTATTGAAATTGGAAGGTTTTTCTCAACACTTTAAAAGCAATCCGTTAGAAGTTGGGTAAAAAGCGCAAGTGATTTATAGTGCGCTACGCACAGGCACAACGCCTAGACGTTGAGCCACAAGCCTCAGCCCAATTTACAGGGTACATTATTTTGGAAGGTCTCATTATACGGATATTAGTATGGTGATTTTAGATAGTAAATGGATGAATAGTAAATTAATTATACTCCTCACCAAAAACATTTGTTCAATATGATTCAGTTCATAAAATGCAGACTGTGTTTCTTATTGGCATATTTATTCTCAGTGTATTAACTCAATGATCCCAGCTGTCCCTCAACCAATAACAACAATTCGGCGCGGTATTTGAATCTTCTTCTGTGCATCCTTCACACCGACATCACCCGGTTAATATATAATTACATTATACAGAAGAGACACTGAAATGAATAACCGGGATCGGTACACGTGAATGTGGTATTCACGATTTGATATTCAGACGATAAATCTTTGGATACCGGGGTAGAAAATGATGAATATCTCCCGTAATCGATTTAGTCTAAAGAAGCCAGAGTTTGTTCCTTGCACTTGAATATACGTGTTCAACGGATATGATAGTCGTTAGCTTGCGTCTTCAGAAAGAACCATTGTTCTGACAAAAATATTCTGACTTTATATGTGCCGAACTATAGCGCAGCGAAGGCTAGCTGCACTCACTCGTGCAAGCAGTCTAAAATCATTGACCACTGACCTCATCAATGGCGTATACATGCTCACTCGCACACAGAGAGGTCAATTACCAGGCTATTGTCAGTAGCCTTAGTTAGCCTCATTATGCGTCTCAAAGGTCGGAACAAAATCGCCATGCGAGGCTGTGGATTCAACCTACCATGGCGATTTCTGCCATGAAGATATCGGGGCGATGACACCATGGAGATAAGAAGGAACCACAACGAACGCATTCACTTTGTCCACTCCGTTTACCGACATTTAATCCACATTGTTATTCATGAGTTCTCAAGTAAGATTTACTTTGATCAATACCAATTACTTTGGTATTGTACTTCATGCATTTTCATGTCTCCTGGAGCGTGTCAATTGGATGATTTGAACTAATGACCTTCCGTGCAAGCACACTACAGGATTTGTCTGGTAATGTGATCATCGGTCATTGTCGGTCATTTCCGTGCGTGATCGAATCGATTCGGCGACACCGTAATTTTCCGAAAAAACACTCCTGATGCATGCTGGGAATGTTTGACTTGACAACAAGATGGCACCTTTCATCTCTATCTTCCATATCTTCCAATTTTCCCGAACTTTGATGACTTTTTTCTAAGGGTTGGCAGTCTTTGGCACTGAAACGAGTTAGCTAGTTACGATTGTACATATGTAAGCTATTAAATTCATCAGATTTCATGTACCGGACACAGCTTTTTTAATAGCTACGCATGGCGATTTTGTTCGAGATAGGCCGAACGACTCAGGCTAAGCATAGTACGACTATCATATGAGATACCACCAAGTTCTATTCTACACATTATTACGATTTGCGCATGCTCTAGTATCCCATATTGTGTTGCTATTACAAGGATATTCTATTTGTTTTCAGGTAAAACCCATGTTTTGTTTTTAATACAGTAACTTAAAATTAAATTCACTAATTAGCGGCCATTGCAGTTTGCTCTGGATACATTTTACTGCATTTTCTGCGTAACGATTTTTAAATCGTAAGTTAAAATTGTGATATATTTAATTTTGAGAATTACAATTATATAAAGGAACACATTTAGCCCATTCACCTAAGATCTATGTGCTTGAATAGAATATTCCAGCACACGTGTATATCACAATGCATATGTAAACTTTGTCTATCTATGTCAATAATAGAATATTGATTTCACCAACGGAGTATGGAGCTGTATTAAAACACTGTGCCGGACTCAACCGGAACATTTTGAATTATTTAAGAACATTACATCTATTTTTCATCGAAAATTTACGCAATGAAGTCACCAAAATCTTACCTTATTTGATAAAGATGAAACTCAGCAAAAAAAAAAAAAAAAACGGCCGATTTTGATGAACTTTTCGATGTGTTAAAGTACATTTCTACACAAAACGATCGAGTAAACAGTTTTACTGTTAACCCCGAAACAAAGCTACTATGCATGCTCAAAGCATCAGGGAAATTCCATAATCTTACTTCCGGTAGCGTTTGTTGTTCTTGGATGGGTTTGTTATAGTATTTTTTCCAGTAATTATTTCGCCAAGCATCGGTCGCGGTAAATGGACTATGAACATGAAAGGAAGTACCATTGATATACTTTATGCTCTATGGGGGAGTTTGTGGCCATCTCTGTTTTACTCAGTCAACCATGATTTTATTGTTGTACAAGTCAAACTTGGGTGATTGATCTGAATTTGCCTAACTTTTTCAATAGAGGGCTTTTTTTTCCAAATGGCCGCCAAAATTATTACTTTTGACAATATCTCAGTTTCTGGAGTGCGTAGAGACACGATTTTGGTGTCTATACCTATGTTTTTACTACCAAGAAATCAAATAAGACCAGATGTTTAGTCACTGGCACCTCCTTTGAGGCAGCCATCTTGAATTTCAAAATGGCCACCAAAATTTAAAATTGTTATTTATAGCTTAGTTATTTATAAGCAAAGAGCCACAATTTTGGTGGCTATCTAATAGTGTCCAATGGGAGCATTAAAATATCTTATTCATCAAGTTTAACATCTACATGATTTTGTCCATGCTTAAAATGCATTTTATATGGTATAATACTATTCAAATCAGACCTAAGCTCACATGACTATTAAGTTTCGTCTGGTAGATTTTCTGAGCCTCCAAAACTTTTATTATTAGGCATTAGGTTAAACTTAGGTTGTGATTGAAAGAAAACCGTACCAATTTACAATTTGATTTGTAAGGAACATGATTATATTCAATAATACTAGCCCATAATATTAGTTCATATATATATGTGTGACGTGTCATGTCAAAAGGAGACACTTTTGGGCAGGTTATCAATTGTGTTACATGTCTTAAATATAGAGATAGTTTGCTCCACAATGCCATTTTCTCCAATGAAATCGGACATTCCTAAGCGAAAATATTGAGTTCATAACTTATGATATTATAAAATTAGAATTGAGATATCGGCCTTTAAAAATATTATTGACAATGTTGAGAGTAGGAATTAGCTTGAAAAATGTCTCAAAAAATACAAGATGCCAGTTATATTCGGGTCTAAAACTATCAGACAATATTTTTAACATGGATAACATCACAAATTCGCAACAAACCGAAATTGTGAAAAATCACCGCGGCAGATTTTTGCCTATTTCTCCATTTACGATCCTGCCCAAAAGTGTCTGCTTTTGACATGACACGTCACCTATTGTCTATCAGGTCAGTTGTGGAGATTTCTACAGCTATCTGTCTTCTGACACTTGCAGAATACACTGCATTTTACCATTGCCGCACGGCAAGGACAGGTTACACAAGCACATTTGCCGCAATGACACACCACACATTTTCATGCACCTATCACGCAATAATGCATACAATGTACACTAGTGTTTCCAGCAGAAGTTTATTTTGGCTTGACGGCCAGAACGTTGACATGTCCTTTGGAATTGGTGTAGATAGCTCAATTGAGCTCAGTACCACTGGAGTTGTGCTGCATCACCTCAACCTCTCTGTATCTTTCACCGATTGGTCGTCATGGTAAATGTCAAAGATATAATCACATCTGCCATGGTGATGATACAGAGAGGTTGTTTCTGCAAATTTGGAGAGCAGATTAGAGAAGCTTGTAAGTCATGATAGAGGCACTCTTTGGATTGCTGCCATGACATGCATCAGGAAGGTTGAATCATCTTTATGTCGGTGGTAATAGTCATCAGGCTTTAGGGTTTCCTCTAATTCCCCAACAAGTTGGCTCTTTTCTGGTTTGGTCATTAAACCGTCATCACCAAACAACAATAGGGAAGGTACGACATCATATGTCAGAAGATCATCAGTGCCAAGTCCTCTATCTCTAGCCACTTCGATGGATTTGTCAGTCATATTCATGGCTGCGATGACTTTCTGGTCTGTTCTCTTGGGTTTGTCTTTGATTGAGGCCGTTGTTTTGAGATTCGCTCTGTGAATAGTGTCTTTCAGTTTTACAAATTTCTTGATTATTCTTTCACTGTGGAAAGCCTGATATTTGTTCTTCCTTTTTCAGATGCATTTAGTACACCTTTTCTGATTTCTGATGTCATCACCAACGGTGACTCTCTCTTTTCAATGAACTTCATCATCTATTGAACGTGCCCTTCTTGTTTGTTAGTGACTGAAGATGATGACTCATGATGGTGCCGTGCCTCTGAGCTACTTCTATCGACACCAGTAAATTCTCTGTGCAGGTTAAGATCCCATTGAGCCATGATGCAGTCATGTCCACAGTAGAATTCAACACGACCTTTGCAGGACTTAAACCCCATTAAAAGCTATTAAACCAAGATAAAACTAATTGAAAACAGCTCAACTGATTAAATCATATCTTCTCTGGTTAAATCCACACAACATATGTTTCTGCTTTACTGTGCAATGGAGCAATGAGCTGATATTATAGTTTCAGTTGGGTGAACGATTATAAAGTGAATGCTAGAGAACAATTCTGTGTGGGCTTTTGTTTACGAACTGAGACAATGCTCTGCTTATTGTTAACCAGCGTTCTTGAAAATGAGAAGCACGGTGGTTTGCAGACTTAACACGGTTTGGAAATAAGTTCTTCAAATTTGTTGGTGTTATCTGTCGTTTACATATCCTTCCTAAAACACAAAAGTACGACTATAGCCAAACCCATAAGTTTGCTAAAAATTCAGGACATGTTACAAAAATAATATATTAAGAAATGAAGGGCACAGAAGGTACCTGCTTCCAGTAATAACCTTGTTATAAAACTTAAACCTTGCTCTATAAAATTAGGAATTCTCCCGCTGAGAAATTCTTAATTATATACTAATAGCCTATATAGTGAAACCTTATCTTGGTTTCTAAAGAGAAGTATTTATACATAACCAAAGTCACGCTTTTTGGTTAATAATATTCAAAACTGTGAATATTAAAGCAAAAGATTATACCAATCATATCGGTGTTTTTGTAAAGTTCGGTGGCTCTGAAAAGAGCCGTTCATTCTGCGGTTCGAAAACCTTTTTCTGTCTCTTTTATAGAAACTTTAGTATTATGGTTCAAAAATCTATGTCAACCTTATTTATGGTAAAACTGTGAGTCCTTTCATGGAATCGAGTTTGATATCAAGTCCAGACTAGGACCTGATACCGATTGATGAAAACCGGACTTGGTTTTAATCTTGAGTGTGGCGACTACGAGTCCTTTACTGGACTCTAACCTTGAAATAAATATCAAGCTTGTTAGATATCAAGTCCAGACTAGGACCTGATACCGAATGATGAAACCAGACTAGGTTTCAATCTTGAGGATGGTGACTGTGAGTCCTCTCCTGGACTCTGAATTTGATGACGAGTCCTGACTAGGACCCGACACAGATTGACGTTTCCTACTGAAAACATCGCTATTTATCATATATCTGCTGCACTCTCATTGGTCGGTAAACCGGGATGCCTAATTGGACAGGCAGATTGACCAATTGCGGAGTTCGCTAAAATGGCCAATCAGAGACGTTGCTGTTTTTCTCGCCGTTTCTCGTTTATCTACGTAGAATCGGCTAACATCTTAGCATCATTTTCAATGGTAGGCTTACCATTCATATATAAAAACCTTTTTTCTGCGGTTTTCATTTTAAATTATTATGACATTCAGAACTTTGAATATCTTAAATTTAAAACGCCCTTACCAAAATAGAGAAACCTATACTTAACGCGTACGCACAACATCACTTTAAATTAAAACATGTATAGGCCTGCATGTTTTTAAACTTAAAAACACTATAAAAAACACCAAAACTTTACAAAAAGATAATTAAGATTGGTAATATCTTTTTGTTGGATATTTATAGTTTTAAGTATCCCGGACCAAAAGAATAATTGGTTATATATAAATATTTCTTTTAAACCAAGATAAGGTTTGAACTAATAAGGCTATTCTAATTCATAATTTAGACATTCTCAGCGGAAGAATTCCTAATTCTATAAAGCTAGTTTTAAGTTTTAAGACTGGGTTTTTACTGAAAGCAGGTACCCTCTGTGCCCTTCGCCTTTTTATAATTTTGTTGTTTTCTACCCCCAGTTTGTAGCGGTACCATTTTGAAGCGAAAGCAGTTAAAGTGGTATGCAGCCATCTGTGCGGGATTGAAGGGAGGGGGGGGGGGGTAGTATTGACGCATGAACCTTTTAGGTTCATGGGCAGTTGATCCCTCGTAGAAGGTTTAACCTATCTTTACACTTCTTCCTAACCCAGTGTGGAAAGGATATTATAAACCAAGCACTTCTCAGAATTTAGCCTGTAAATCTGCCCGAGAGAGGGCAGCATTTTAAGAAATTTGCATAAAAAATCATGATTGGTCAATTTAGCAAGTTCGCGATTGGCCAACCATATCATCCAATCAGAACATAGCGTTTTCCGACCAATCGGACAACACTTACTATGTTATAAATAGCTGTAAGCACACAACAGCTATCACTCTGCTTTAAGTAGCGAAAGATATCACTACTTAGTAAGAATAATATTGACCAAGAATACGAAAGGTCGACATTTTAAGCGAAACAGAGGTGTCGCAAGAAAATTTAAAACAAAATGGAAGGCTGAAAGACATACAGCCAAAACACAAACTAAAAAGTCAGCAAGGAATTTTTTAGTTGAAAAAGCAAAGAAGTTTATTATGAATTTGTCAGATTACAAATTATCAGATCAAGAAACCCTAGCACTCGGGAAAGGCCTAAACTTCATACCAAATCCAGATAAACCTAGTAAAAGTGTTTTAATGGATTCCGCTAACATGTTTACCAGAAGTATGCGTATTAGATATCTAGCATCCATTAAAGGATGGGGTCCAAGACATAAATTTAGGAACCCTTCTACATGGACACCAAGCCTAACGCCAAGCGCGGCGTTAGAAGACTACCTAGAAGGTATGAAAACGGAACTAGCTAAGGTTCCGATTAAGAACGTGCAACCAAATATAAGTAAAGCCGAGTCCCAGGCTATTACTAAGCTAAAAAAGAATCGTGACATAGTTTTGAAACGATTTGATAAAGGAAGAGGTATTTGTGTAATGTCCAGAAAGGACTATATCAGAGAAGGCACACGCCAACTCAGTGATTTGATTTGATTTGATTTGATTTTATTCGGTATCTCCATATTGCACATACAACCAATACAAGGTAATAGATATAAAATGCATTAAGAATAATAACATATAATACACAAAAAACAAAGCAAAGAGATATCACAGGATAGCCCTTTAAGCCCAAAGGCTTATTTCCGAAGGGGTCCTTTATACATAGAAGGGCAAAAGGCATACATACATATAAAAACATACAAAGAAATATATATATACAAGTGAATATTAAAAGTAAAATAAAATCTTTAAACATGATTAAAATCATTAGAAACTAAATTTGGTTATAAAGATGAGTTTTTACAGACTTTTTGAAACTTGGTTTATTAGAAATTGATTTGATTGCACTTGGTAAGTTGGCCCAATCCTGAATGGCATTATAATAAAAAGAGCCAGAAGTGATGGTAGTGGATTTTGGAACACGAAAATTTTGAGCACTGTTTCTAGTACTGTATTGGTGCACGTTTGAAACTCTGGTAAAATTTGAACTAAGATAGTCTGGGCCAACTTCATTAAAAATATCAAAAACATGGTTCAACCTGAGTTGTTTAGCCCTATTTTGTATGTTAAGGAAATTAAGATCTTTAAAATCATCTTCTGTAATATGATACATGCAATTCTTATTTAAAATAAATCTGATAACTTTGTTTTGAGCAATTTGTAGGCTTTTACTCATCTGCTTATGTGTGCCAGCATACCAAGAAGAAATAGAGTAAGAGTAATCAAACAAACAAAGTACAAGAGCAGAGCATAAAATTTTCTTGATATTTTGATCAAGAAACTTTGCCTGTCTGTAAAGAAATTTGAGTCTAGAATTTACTTTTTTTATGACACCAAGACCCATTTCGTCACCATTCAAGCACTGCTCAATAGTAAGGCCTAAGTATTTGACTGAGGGAGTAGCATGAATTGTTTGCCCTTCACACTCAATGGTATAATTTTGCCAATTCTTCAATTTACGTTTTGTTCCAAAAATAATGAGTTCTGTTTTACCCATGTGGAGAGAAAGTTTATTATCTATGAGCCATTTGTTACAGCTTTCGAGATTTTTGCTAAGCTGCTGCCCAATTCACAACGGATCTTTATCAGAAACCAAAAGAGCGCTATCGTCTGCATACTGAAGGAGCATACAATCAACACAGTTGGGCATGTCGTTCACATAACAAAGGAACAAAATGGGACCAAGATACTCCCCTGTGGAACTCCACATGTTAAAAAGCCATAGAGTTGGAGTCTGAGTCATTAACATTAACAATCTGAGATCTGCAATTCAGATATGACTCAAACCATTTAGTGGAGTTCATTCCCAGAGCAGTAAGCTTTTGACATAAAATAGAGTGATTAACACTGTCGAATGCTTTCTGGATGTCAAGAAGCACCATTCCAGTAAACAGACCAGCACTGATTTGGTTTCTGATATGATCTTGAAGATAGATAAGACATGTGTCTGTGGAATATTTACCTCTAAAACCTGACTGAAATTTAAACAAGATGTTATTTTCCGTGAGATACCTGTTAAATTGTACAAACACTGCCTTCTCCAAAATTTTGGAGGCCACAGACAAAATACTAACAGGTCTGTAGTTGCCTACTTCCAACCTGCTCTTCTTTTTTTTTTAATGGTTTGACCTTGGCAATTTTCATTTCACTTGGAAACACTTCAGTCCTGATAGAGAGATTAATAATAGATGTGATTGGAGTTTTAATGACTTCTGCAGCATCTTTCAGAAAACGAGCCGGCAAGCCATCTAAGCCAGTGCTTTTATCGATGTTAAGATTGGTTAGCTCATCATAGACAAAGGTCTCACTGACCTCATGGAGATCAAAGGATCCATTCCTGATATGACTGTAATAGCTTTGGAACCTGTTGGAGTTAACATCATAAAGACCACTTGTGATAGAAAATCATATCTTAGATTAGATTATGATATGACCGCTGACATAGCAAACATGGTTAGCGAGTTAGTATGTGAAATGTTCAATGCTAAAGAAATAGATAAAGCATTGGCAGACTATTTAGACCCAGAAACTAGTTATGAAACTAAGACACCAGTATTCTTCATGCTACCCAAAGTTCACAAGAAAGTGAAAGAACCAGGTCAGGTTTTTGTGGGTAGACCAGTAGTTAGTTCATGTGGGGCACCGCTAAATAGAATAGCACAGTTTTTAGATTTCTACCTTCTACCAGAAGTTAAGAAATCACCAGCATACCTGAAAGATACAGCGGATACTATCCGCAAGATAGAGAATTTGGTTTTACCAAATGACATAATAATAGCAAGTATAGATGTTGTTAGTATGTTTACGGCGGTACCGCAAGAAGAAGCTCTAGAGGTAGCCATGGAAACATTGGCTAAGTTAAACCCATCTTCCTATGATCCTCCTATGCCTAGTCTGGCGTACATGAGGAAAATAGTGAAATTAGTCTTGTACCGTAATTCCTTCGAATTCAGCAAGGAATTTTATCTTCAGATCGCTGGTTGTCCTATGGGCCTAAGGAGTAGTCCCTCCTTATGTTGTCTAGTAGTTAATATATTGGTTCAAAGAATATTGACCATGAATGAAAAAGTTTCATCATTTCACATTTATATGGATGATTCACTCCTCACGTGGACAGGTTCAATGAAAGAATTGGACGAATTCATAACAGAGATTAATGAATTACATCCATCATTGAATTTCACATATACAGCCTCTAAGGAAGAAATCCAATTTCTAGACCTAGTAATATACAAAGGTATAAGGTTTAGAACTTCTTAGACGTTAGATGCTACACTAAGCCTACAGAAACATGGTGCTATCTAGATAGAAGCTCATGTCACAGCCCCTCAGTCTTTAGGGGTTTTATCAAAGGCGAGTTAATCAGATACGCACGTAACTCGAACAACGTAGAGTCGTACGTTGAAAAGAAATCTGTCTTCAAAAGCAAACTCGTAACAAGAGGTTACAGTATTGAAGAAATAGAAAAGGCAGAAAATGAAGTGAATTTTGAAAACAGACAAGGGTTTATCACAGAAAAACAAAAAGATGATAAAATCCCGCTAGTTTTCAAAATCAATTATTACCCGCATATCAATAGTAAACATGTCAAGAACGCGCTCCTGAAACACTGGGATATCATTTCCGACCAGCCAGATCTGAAACGTATCTTTCCCGAAATTCCTATTATAGCTCATAGTAGGACTAAGAATTTGAATGATACGTTAGTGAAGGCAAGATTACCGGTAGGAAATGACGATGAAAAAAGCTTTGCCCTTGATTCAAGAACAGAATCACCCACCCTCTGTATGCTAACAGATTTAGCAATGGAGAGTAGAGCGCTAGATGAGGTTTTTCCAACATTATAACTGATCGTTTATGAACGACAGTTTCCCTTATACCAAGACAAAGGTTCTTGTCTTTTGGTCCATCACATACAGAACGGCTCTTTTAAGAGCCACCAAAAGATTCCAAATAGTAAGTCTACTATTTATAGGTCTATAAAGGGTAAGCCTCACCCTATAAAAAACGAAGAGTTATTCGCAAAAAATACGGAAAAAGATTTTTTCCGTAAAATGAACGGCTCTTTTCAGAGCCACCAAAAGTTCAAAAAGTCGACAGACTAGCAAGTCTCTCGAGCTGTAGAAATTAAATTTTGAAAATTTATATATATATATTTTTTTTTTATTTTAATTTTTACGACATGCAAAGGTCAGCAATAATTATACATTATACAGTGCTACTGATGAGATCCCTTGAGGATCGAAACAGGCTTGTCTAGCTTTACTGTATGCTAAATATTTATACCAGTCGGCATAAATATCCCTCTATATAAGTTAAGTTATTACCTATATAGAATTATAAATTATGTTTTTCAGTTTTAAAAACATATAGGCCTATATATATTATTAGTGATGTTATATAGGTTTATCTGGTCACTGATAGAAAAGACGGTTTTCAGTATTAATATTCTAAGTTAAGAATATTACCGTAATAACACACAGAAAAAAGTGTTATAATTTTAATGGAAAGCATTCCATTTAATAAGACGCTAAGAAGTTAGCCATCTTCACGTAGACATACGAGAAATGGCGAGAAAACAGGAAGCGTCTTTGATTGGCCAATAAAGCGAGCTACGCAATTGGCCGATCTGACCGTCTGTAAGAGCCCAGTACGTAACAAAATCCCAGTACGTATCAATTTGATACGTATTGGGCTCAACCTCTTCTACCTAGAACAAAAAGTGGCAAAAAATAAATCATCCCGGCCAATACGTAACAAAACTAAAATTTGATTAAAATTACTTTATTCATACTCCCTCCCTCTGTAGTGGTTTTTGTTACGTATTGGGCTCTATACATTTTTTTTGTTACGTATTGGGCTCCGGTTGTTTTTCAAGCAAATTATGGATATAATTAGGCCCTATTATGTGCATGTGGTTTTATAGAAGTACTTTATATTGACCCAGTAACTCATTTTGAGTCTTTCTAGAACAAAATATTTGACAGTGTTTTATCTCTAGACTTGGATTTTATTTGTTACGTATTGGCCTCTGGTTATTTTAAAAGGACATTATCATGATTAAATGCATGTTTTTGTTATAGAATTACTTTATATTACTCAGTAAATCCTTTTGAGTCATTTTGAGTCTTTCTAGAAAAAAAAAATTGACAGTGTTTTTCTCTAGACTTAGAATTTTTTTGTTACGTATTGGGCTCTGGTTATTTTTAAAGCAAATTATGGGTTTTAGGTGCATGTTTTTGGTATAGAATTACTTTATATTGACTCAGTAAATCCTTTTGAGCCATTTTGATTCTTTCTAGAAAAAATTTTTGACAGTGTTTTTTCTCTAGCCTTAGAATTTTTTTGGTACGTATTGGGCTCTGGTTATTTTTAAAGCAAATTATGGGTTTTAGGTGCATGTTTTTGTTATAGAATTACTTTATATTGACTCAGTAAATCCTTTTGAGTCATTTTGAGTCTTTCTAGAAAAAAATTTTTGACAGTGTTTTTTCTCTTGACTTAGAATTTTTTTTTTTGTTACGTATTGGGCTCTGGTTATTTTTAAAGCAAATTATGGGTTTTTGGTGCATGTTTTTGTTATAGAATTACTTTATATTGACTCAGTAAATCCCTTTGAGTCATTTTGAGTCGTTCTAGAAAATTATTTTTTACAGTGTTTTTTCTCTAGACTTAGAATTTTTTTGTTACGTGTTGGTCTCTGGTTATTGTGGTGATTAGTTGCATTTTTTGTTTGCTATAAACTTACTTTATATTGACCCGGTAACTCATTTTGAGTCATTTTGAATAATTCTAGAACAAGACTGATTATGGTTATTATGTGCATGTTTTTGTTATAGAATTACTTTATATTGACTCAGTAACTCATTTTGAGTCATTTTGAGTCTTCTAGAAAAAAGTTTGACAGTGTTTTTTCTTTAGACATAGAATTTTTCTTGTTACGTATTGGGCTCTGGTTATTTTTAAAGCAAATTATGGTTATTAGTGCGTGTTTTTGTTATACAATTACTTTATATTGACCCAGTAACTCGTTTTTGAGTCATTTGTGACTCTTTCTAGAGTCATTTTGAGTATTTTAGAACAAAATATTTGTCAGTGTTTTTCGGCTGGATTTTTTTTTTTTACGTATTGGGCTCTATACATTTTTTATGTGTTTTGGAGGTTACACTGTCGGTAAAGCTCTTTTATCCGGATTTTTTCGCATATATGGACATGAGCTGACCTCCAGTTAATATTTATTGAAAAAAGAAAAAAATTCGAGTGGGTCTAATTTTTTGTTACGTATTGGGCTCTGTATATTTTTTATGCGTTTTTGAGGTAACACTGTCGGAAAAGCTCTTTTTCCGGATTTTTTCGCATATATGGACAGGACCTGACCTCCAGTTAATATTTATCGAAGAAAGAAAAAAATTCGAGTGGGTCTAACTTTTGTTACGTTATGCGTTTTGGAGGTTACACTGTCGGAAAAGCTCTTTAATCCGGATTTTTACGCCAATATGGACATGACTTGACCTCCGGTTAATATTTATCGAAGAAAGAAAAAAATTCGAGTGGGTCTAATTTTTTGTTACGTATTGGGCTCTATACATTTTTTATGTGTTTTGGAGGTTACACTGTCAGTAAAGCTCTTTTATCCGGATTTTTTCGCATATATGGAAATGAGCTGACCTCCAGTTAATATTTATCGAAGAAAGAAAAAAAATCAAATGGGTCTAATTTTTTGTTACGTATTGGGCTCTATACATTCTTTATGGGTTACACTGTCGGTAAAGCTCCTTTATCCGGATTTGTTCGCATATATGGACATGAGCTGACCTCCAGTTAATATTTATCGAAGAAAGAAAAAAATTCGAGTGGGTCTAATTTTTTGGTACGTATTGGGCTCTTTGCATTTTTATGCGTTTTGGAGGTTACACTGTCGGTAAAGTTCTTTTATACGGATTTTTTCGCAAATATGGACATGAGCTGACCTCCAGTTAATATTTATGGAAGAAAGAAAAAAATTCGAGTGGGTCTGAGTTTTTGTTACGTAGGCTATTGGGCTCTTTACATTTTTATGCGTTTTGGAGGTTACACTGTCGGAAAAGCTCTTTTATCCGGATTTTTTCGCATATATGGACATGACCTGACCTCCATTTAATATTTATCGAAGAAAGAAAAAAAAAAATTCGAGTGGGTCGAATTTTTTGTTACGTATTGGGCTTTATACATTCTTTATGCGTTACACGGTCGGTAAAGCTCTTTTATCCGGATTTTTCGCATATATGGACATGACCTGACCTCCAGTTAATATTTATCGAACAAAGAAAAAAATTCGAGTGGGTCTAATTTTTTGTTACGTATTGGGCTCTTTACATTTTTTATGTGTTTTGGAGGTTACACTGTCGGAAAAGCTCTTTTATCCGGAATTTTTCGCATATATGGAAATGACTTGACCTCCGGTTAATATTTATCGAAGAAAGAAAACAATTCGAGTGGGTCTAATTTTTTGTTACGTATTGGGCTCTATAAATTTTTTTGTGTTTTGGAGGTTACACTGTCGGTAAAGCTCTTTTATCCGGATTTTTTCGCATATATGGAAATGACTTGACCTCCGGTTAATATTTATCGAAGAAAGAAAAAAATTCGAGTGGGTCTAACTTTTTGTTACGTATTGGGCTCTTTACATTTTTTATGCGTTTTGGAAGTTACACTGTCGGAAAAGCTCTTTTATCCGGATTTTTTTGCATGGACATGACCTGACCTCCAGTTAATATTTATCGAAGAAAGAAAACAATTCGAGTGGGTCTAATTTTTTGTTACGTAATGGGCTCTTTACATTTTTTATACGTTTTGGAGTTTACACTGTCGGAAAAGCTCTTTTATCCGGATTTTTTTCGCATATATGGACATTACCTGACCTCCAGCTAATATTTATCGAAGAAAGAACAAAATTCGGGTGGTTCTAATTTTTTGTTACGTATTGGGCTCTATACATTTTTTATGCGTTTTGGAGGTTACACTGTCGGAAAATCTCTTTTATTTGGATTTTTCTCATATATGGACATGACTTGACCTCCGGTTAATATTTATCGAAGAAAGAAAAAAAATCGAGTGGGTCTAATTTTTTGTTACGTATTGGGCTCTATACATTTTTATTCGTTTTGGAGGTTACACTATCGGAAAAGCTCTTTTATCCGGATTTTTCGTATATATGGACATGACCTGACCTCCGGTTAATATTTATCAAAGAAAGAAAAAAATTCAAATGGGTCTAATTTTTTGTTACGTATTGGGCTCTGTACATTTTGTATGCGTTTTGGAGGTTATTCTGTCGGAAAAAGCTCTTTTATCCGGATTTTTTCGCATATATGGACATGACCTGACCTCCAGTTAATATTTATCGAAGAAAGAAAACAATTCGAGTGGGTCTAATTTTTTGTTACGTATTGGGCTCTTTACATTTTTATGGGTTTTGGAGGTTACACTGTCGGAAAAGCTCTTTTATCCGGATTTTTTCTCATATATGGACATGACTTGACCTCAGGTTAATATTTATCGAAGAAAGAAAAAAAAAAATTGAGTGGGTCTAATTTTTTTTGTTACGTATTGGGCTCTATACATTTTTATGCGTTTTGGAGGTTACACTGTCGGAAAAGCTCTTTTATCCAGATTTTTTCGCATATATGGACATGACCTGACCTCCAGTTAATATTTATCGAAGAAAAAAAAAAATTCGAGTGGGTCTAATTTTTTGTTACGTTTTGCGTTTTGGAGATTACGCTGTCGGAAAAGCTTCCTTTATCCGGATTTTTTCGCATATATGGACATGACCTGACCTCCAGTTAATATTTATCGAAGAAAGAAAAAAATTCAAGTGGTTCTAATTTTTTGTTACGTATTGGGCTCTATACATTTTTATGCGTTTTGGAGGTTACACTGTCGGAAAAGCTCTTTTATCCGCATTTTTTCGCATATATGGACATGACCTGACCCCCAGTTAATATTTATCGAAGAAAGAAAAAAAATCGGGTGGGGGTCTAATTTTTTGTTACGTTATGCGTTTTGGAGGTTACACTGTCGGAAAAGTTCTTTTATCCGGATTTTTTTTCGCAAGGATTTACTTGATTTGATCTCCAATTAATATTTATTTATTGACGAAACATGAAGTACCGACTATTTCTTTTATAGGCGCATACCGTATTGGAATGTCATCTTTCCCTGGGTAAGATCTGACACCAGGCCAGCCCATGGCCCGAGGGTAACATGAGTATGTTTGTTTTACCTTGAAGGCAAGGATAGTCTTGCAAATATGGGCTAACTTTCCCCTAGGCCATCCAATATGCCATATACATTAGGACTAAAAGTTCACAGATTTTGTTATGACATGCGATTGGAGGTTTGCGTGTCAAAAAATGGGGTTTATAGGATTTTTTGGTTTCATGGTTCGACTTCATTTGATATCCCATTAATATTAGTTATAGACAAAAAGTGTTATTTTTGATAGGTTATTCCATGTGTAGGTGTTAATGTACAAAAAATGGTTTTATTCTGATATTTTTAGCGGCGAAGCCAACTGAAGCAATACCCGTGTAACAAATCGCTTGTTAAAACCATAGTGCAGTTATGTCCACGACAAATTCACCGTGACATTTCCAACCATAAACCCGCTTAGTGAAGATTAAACCGAGATATGCAGTACTAAACCATTATAGTAATCGATTGTTCAATGCAAATTTATTACCACGTGATAATATAAATCCAATGAGCGATCGAATTGTCCGCTACGGTCGACTAATCCAATGGATAATGACGTTATTGACATGTACGGGCAGAGCTCCACTGACCGAGTTTTGGGGTATTTTGCAATGGTTTGCTGTCATTTACTCATCAAGGTGGTCCCCCGTTATTTTAAGGACTATGCTATTGATTTAAAGATTGACATGTAGAGAATAAACCATACTTGATTGACAGAAAGTACTAAGTTTGTACCTATTACGGTTTCGTGACACCCCTCTTCCAAATGCGCCCAAGCTAGGGCGGTCCGGTAAAGCAAAATGTGCATTAGAATAACACGGGAGTTTGGATATAGATGGTAGGATTTCGTTCTCATACAAATGTATGGTCCCTCGTTATTGAATCATGTACCGGGTTGAAAATTCAGAAATTTTGAAAAGAATAAGTAATTGAAACATAGAGCAAGTACTAAAATCATAGCTTTTATCACTTTTGATATATGACGCTAACTAATTCATCTCCTATATCTACAACACAGCGCTACCAGTAGGGGTCAATTGCCTATTGTGAGTGCCCCTGTGTTGTGTGCATACATGTAGGCAACAATAACTGCATGATGCACCGAACAAACTTTGAGATGCGTGTTGTGTGAGATGTGTGCACAGATTGTCCTGGACTGTCCCACAATCTTGGTTCGGTTCCGTCTTTGGATATTAAATGGAATGATACATAATTACGTACGACCTATGAACAAAAAGTTCTGTAACCCCATTAACCCGCCCCAGTTTCCGGTTCTAAAATAGGCCTACTCCATTGGTGCTGATTTAGGGTGTGGTGCGGAGCGGTAATCGGACACGCACATATTTTTTCAATCTTGCTAAATTATTACTTCTGTATCTATTTCGTATAATTGATCTTTTCGGTGAACCCATAAGCCTTTGCGATTACACCTGATATGTCGTCATTTGACTTCAGTACGCGTCAGGCCGATGCGAACATCGTTTAGCAAACATCGTTACTGCGCATTATATATGTCGACGTGACGTCAAGTAACGACATCTCAGGTGTACTCGCAAAGGCTTATGGGATTTACCGAAAATAATTGGATGCTGGGATATGTTTTTAAACCTAAAATACATTGTTATAACTGGTATTATTGATGTTTGGTTACACATTTGATGTTGTTTCAGTTATAATATGCTAGCATATTAGGCCAAAAAAACTAAATTGTTGTCTTGCCCCAAAGCCTAAAATCTTGGTACAGCCGGCCGGATTTTTTTGTACCAACTCAACCATTTGATACCTACTATTTTACAGTAACATGAGGCTGTATTTTCTACCCGATGTTTAAAATTTTTATTGAAGTAAATAATATCAAGGTCTTTCACAATTAACTCTTAGTTTACTGATTTATTTATTTTTAAACCCCAAAAACCGGGCCCATAATTATTTTCGCGATTTTGACCCGGCCGCGGAGGGCAATGCAAGAACTTTTTTTTTACCTAATCATAACACTTGTATATCGATCTAATCTCCTAAGAGGAATACACACATATTTTCATTTTAATGTTTACGACTTTTCATCGTTTCCAGAATATAAAATCTTACTCTGGTTATGAGTTCACCTACAAAAATATGGAAAATGTATCAAAATACAGTGTAGGTAACATTTAAATGTACAATTATGCTAAGCTTGAAGCAGCTATCATTTTATACAGGACAGAAGTTATAAGAGTGGAGGTAGAACTTTTTGAATGACCCTCGTATATCAAGGAGGTTCAATGCCCCCTCGGAAAAATGCCACAATGAAATAAAATATGAAATATAATCTTCAGTAGATAGCAATGACTTCACAGAACAACCTGCTATCATTTGATAGCACGGTCTTTACATAACCATCAGCTATCTTCAGTAGATAGCAATTACTTCACATCAGCAACCTCAGTAAATATATATGACTTTACATAGCCATCAGCTAATATCAATAGATAACAATGACTTTATATGACCATTTCTAAATTGGCAAATACTGTATCAAGTTGACAATACCCTAACCCTAACCTTTAACCCTAACCCTAAGCCCTATAACTATAAATCTTAACCCAAGTCCCAAACCAAAACCCTAACCACAAGCAGCGCCCTTACCCTTACGCTCTGAAAACCTTAACCCGAAAATCCTAAACCCTAAACCATTACCCTAAGTCCAACCCCTAAACCCTAACCATAACTAATTCGGTGGGTTGGCACTGTATTTAGCAGTTCAGCATATAGGGGGCGAAATGTCAGGTAGGCGAAGTGTCCTGTTTCCCTTTAGTAGATACGTGGTGTGTGGGCACTATATCCAGCAGTTCAGCACGTAGGGGGTAAAATGGTAGGGATGCGAAATGTCCTGTTTGCCTTTGTGAGAATAATTTCAGCTATCTTCAGCAGATAACAAAGACTTCACATAGCCTTCCGGTAATATCAGTAGGTAGCACTGACATCACATATAGCCATCAGCCATCTTCAGTAGATAGAAATGACTTCACATAATAGTCATCCGCTATCTTTAGTAGATAGCAATGACATCACCATCAGCTATCTTCAGTAGATTCCCCACGAATACGCTCACACCCGGACCCCAACCTTCTTCTGAAGAAATGTTTTTCCTTGATTATAGCTATACTCAATAAAAGAAATATGAATTATATTTTACCTAACAACGCAAATTTACAAGATTGTAAAATTGCCCAAATTGTTAAAATGTAGTATGTAGGTAAGGAACATCAATGTTTAAAATTTGCTTCATTCCAAGTAAGTGATTATGTGATTATATGTGATTATTAGGCCTACATAATGGTTAAAGTTTGTTGAATTTTCAGATTGTCTGATTAGCAATATACTTGATGACCATGCATGATGACGGTGAGGTGACCGTGCAAATTGTATGCAAATTAGCTAATTTTCTATAATTGTTCTTCACGTGCAAAACATTGCAGACTCCACAGTTACAAACTTCAAACTATTCTCTACCTTCACAAGAAATCAGAGGAACTCCAGATACCTCTATCGAATTATATTTTTTTAAACAGACATTTATTACGGTTCTTCCACACATGACACATTAGTTTAGTGGTGCTTTGGTCAACTTCAAAGGACCTTTCTAGAGGGCGCAAACATGATTCAACATCGACAGATTCGGAAAAATGAACCCTTTTTATAATTCGGAATAGAGATCACGGTGACTCATTTTGGAATAAAGAACCCTATTTAGATTTCGGAATGAAGAATGTTTTTTTCATATTCCGAATAGAGAACATTTTTTTCATATTCGGAGTAGAGAACACGGTGACTTGTTTCGAAATAAAGAACCTTTATTCGATTTCGGAATAGAGAACCCATTTTTCATATTCGGAATAACGAACTTTTTTCATATTCGGAATATAGAACCTTTTTGTTTTCGGAATAGAGAGCCTGTTTGTGTTTTGACAATTTTCGGAATAGATAACCTTCGAAATAGAGAACCGTTTTTCGGAATAGCGAACCTTTAGTAACATTGTACACCCTTTGTCAGTGCACCCGTTCTACTTTCGGCCCCAGGCACCCTGACCCAAAGTAAGCAGAGGCGTCGTTAGACCAATCGGATTGGGGGGGGTGGTGGTAGGGGTATACGGCATAATTTTGCCGACGGAAATATCTTGGTCTGTCTAATACAATTGTGAATTGTAGATCCCAATTTTATTTTTTCGCCAGGGCGCTTAAGAATCTAAAAAGTGTGTGTGTGTGTGTGGGGGGTGTGTGTGGGGGGGGTGGTAATTATCAAAATTTTTCCTCAATATTTTTTTTCATTATTAACTACTTTTACAATAACAATATTGTATAACAACAACTTCCGCACATTGGCTTTTGTAATCTGCCGACAATCCTATATGTTTTGCCGACAACCGTCACTTTTGCCGACAACATTAAGAATTGGAGGAGGGGTGTCTCAACCCATACCACCCCACCCCTTCTAGCGGCAGCCCGCAAAGTTACGTTACCGCAATCAAAAAGGAATGACTGGGCACCATACTAGCATATATTCCTTCCTTCCTATAGTTTCATGTTTTTGTCCTTTTGGGGCGTCCTCTTTCATGATATATCTTTTAATTTTCTCTGTTTAATGATGAACGTAACATTTATATTAAAAACCATATACAGTTTATTGGTAAATTACCGATTTTGTTTGGAACAGAAATTGCATGTGCTCAAAGTGGTTTGTGGCCGAATTGCCGTGGGACCGAATTGTTTTGGGTGCGAATCGACCTGGCCCTCAGGACGGGTATGGTCGAGGACTCAGGGAAGGTAATATGGATTCTGCTTAAGGGGATATAATACCATGATTTTGATCAGTATCCCTCTTCTTTTTTTTGTTGCAAATTTATGAAGTACATGTTTCATAACAAACTATAATTTATTCTCTTTAAGTAGAGTACATGAATAGAATACATTAAATCCTTTGTTATACTATCTTTAGAAAACTTATTCAGCAATGCATGCTAAATAACACTGAATAAATTAAATAAACTTTTCCACAATGGATGCATAGTCAATTTAATACTATGTACCTTCTATAATGTGTTGTTAGGAAAAGAGATTTAATAAAAAAAACCTTTAAAAGAGAGTGCGCAGGCATGATTAGAACACATAGTTATGCAATGTAGGTCGTTGGTGTTGAATAAGGTCGCGTTTCTTATAATTAGGGCTAATGATACTGTTTTTATATGTAGGCCTACATAAGATTAAGATATCAGATTGTGAAGATCCTTAAGCATTTTGATTAAAAGGGTAAATATAACGTTCCACTAGGTGATTAGCTCTTCAATATTTAGAGACTGCATATCTACTAATGTAGAGCCTGTTGGGATATGTATGTGTGATAGATAATGATAATGATGAGGTTTCTTAAGACTTGCGTGATTTTTAGGAAATACAGTAAAATTTGAACGTTCCAGAAGGCTGATTATCATTGTCCAAAATGATAAGAATATCCCATTTTATCTGTTTTTGGTTTTGTTTTTGGTACAGAAGTGCAAAATTATGATGTAGCTGGAGGGGATCATGAAATAACCAAAAACTTGTATAATTTAATACAAAATCAATTAAAATTGTATGAAAACAAGTTAAAGGTTTAAAACTGGACCTGTTTTGGTTAATGCTAAGAACTTCATTACATTAGTGGCCATTTACTTTCAACTAGAGAGGAAAAGTAAAAGTTCAAGCCTTAAGGGGTACGTGTATGAAACTATACCTATTCAGATAATGCATCAAAATACTGTGTGCAATAATGGAGAAGATATAAACATTTGGCCTTAAAATTCAATGTTGTAAATAATGTTGTTATGCTGGGCTGATTATATCAAATCCATATCAGTCAGAACAAGTACCTCTCAATGCAAATTTATGAAGTTCATGGGCATTTGGTATTGTATATTTGGCCATGCACACTGATCTAGTTGGCTGGCAAACAAAATCTGATCTAAAGAAATTCCTGCGCAGTATGTAATTTACTAACTTGAACTTCCAGACCACTATCAATCTGTCAACACCTATAACTATTGAAACTAATATCATCCCCAGGTAAAAAAAAACCTCCACTATGGGCTACAGAACAGTTTTATAAGTAATTTCATGGGAAATGAGGCTAATATTCTATGCCCACCTCAAGTTAGATATCTCACTGCTGCATATATATTATGAACTATGTCATAGGGAGTGAGGTTAATTTAGTAGCTAGCATTTATAGTCTGCATTTCCATTACCAGGCATTATCCTATCAAATATTATCCTATAAAATATTTTTAGTGAAGACAAAGCAAAAGCATTTGCAGAAGAAGCCTGACTTGGAGCTACTTAGGTTCAAAGGTCGACTTTAATTCCAAGGTCTAAACTGGGTGTATATTAGAGTCACGCGGTAGCCGTGACCAGCAAGTTAAAAAAAAAAAAAAAAAAAAGACTGATAAAGAAGACTAATAACAGATGCTCCCGCGAGACTATATTTACAGCTAACATTAAAACACTTGACTTCTATTGTTCGATGTTATTTTTCGCTGGGTACAAAATGTATCTAAAACCATGCTAAATGTTATTTACAGTCCCAGGTGTAATATCTTGACAACTCATTAATTCAAAAAGGGCCACCAATCCTACAGTCAATCATTGTTCGTAATAAACAAATATTTTTGCTTCCATTTCACGCGGTATTTCATAGCGAAAATTAGTGGCAAATCATACTGATCCAGAATTTTTGGACACTGCTACAGGTCTACCTGGTTATCACCTTCACACTACTTTTTCAGATTCACTTCCAATTGTACCCTAGCAAGTTCTGAAATACCGTACATACAAATTCCGAACCCCATTCGCCAAAAAAAATCAAGTTTTTCACAATTCTTTTGTTCTTTTCGGACGACAAATCAATTCATATAATAAATATTGTACATCGACACGCTACTTCACAGCCGACTCCCGTGGTCTAATGGTTAACGCACTGGATTCCTATTCCGGGGACTCGAGTTCGAAATCCGATGACCAACTTATTTTTACAATCTTTTATTAAACAATAAATTTTAGTTCATCAAGGATAATATAATTTTAAACATCCGGTGCTATTGTGATATTATTTTTTTTATCAAAGCAAGATGTTTTATTCTCAGGGAAATTGTTTATTATATTAAGAACCTACTTTAAAAAAACCACCACTGCACAGTGTCATACAACATCATCAATGATAGAGACCAGTTCTATGTATCCAACCAGTTTAAAAGAGAAAATTAGCCACCGATAGAAGCCAGGGCCTGAAAAAATAGAGAAATGAAAACCACAAACCGCGAAAGAACGCCAAAAACCGTCGCTCACTAGGGATATCCAACTAGATTGGCCCGCAGGGCTACAAAGAACCACAAACCGCGAAATTTGGATATCCAACAAATTAAAACCACAAACTGCGAAAGACCACCAACAACCGCCGCTCAATAGAGACATCCATGCAGCTAGATTGCCCCACAGGGCTTCAAAAACCACACACCGCGAAGTATAGTTATCCATCAAGCTTAAACTATAAATTAACCTCCGATAGAGGGTAGGGCATGAAGAATGAGGGAAATCAAAACCAAAAACCGCGAAAGACCGCCAACAACCGCCGCTTAATAGGGAAATCCAACTAGATCTATAAATCTAAATAACTATCAACCGCGAAATTTGGATATCCAACTAGATTGCCCCGCAGGGTTACAAAAAATCACGCACCGCGAAGTATAGTTATCCAACTAGATCTATAAATTTAAATAACTATCAACCGCGAAACTGGGATATCCAACTAGATTGCCCCGCAGGGCTACAAAGAACCACGCACCGCGAAGTATAGTTATCCAACAAGCGTAAACTATAAATTAACCCCGATAGAGGGTAGGGTATGAAGAATGAGGAAATTAAAACTACAAACCGCGAAAGAACCGCCGCTCACTAGGGATATCCAACTAGATTGGCCCGCAGGGCTACCTAAAGTAGAACCACAAACCGCGAAATTTGGATATCCAACAAATTAAAACCACAAACTGCGAAAGGCCACCAACAACCGCCGCTCAGTAGACATCCAGCTAGATTGTCCCGCATGGCTTCAAAAACCACGCACCGCGAAATATAGTTATCCAACAATCTTAAACTATAAATTAACCTCCGATAGAGGGTAGGGCATGAAGAATGAGGGAAATCAAAACCAAAAACCACGAAAGACCGCCAACAACCGCCGCTTAATAGGGAAATCCAACTAGATCTATAAATCTAAATAACTATCAACCGCGAAATTTGGATATCCAACTAGATTGCCCCGCAGGGTTACAAAAAATCACGCACCGCGAAGTATAGTTATCCAACAAGCTTAAACTATAAATTAACCCCGATAGAAGGTAGGGCATGAAGAATGAGGAAATTAAAACTACAAACCACGAAACAACCGCCGCTTAATAGGAAATCCAACTAGATTGCCCGCAGGGCTCACAGAACTATCAACCGCGAAATTTGGATATCCAACTAGATTGCCCCGCAGGGCTACAAAAACCACAATCATTAAAACATAAAAATCAAAACCAAAAACCGCGAAAGACCACGAAAGACCGCCAACAACCGCCGCTTAATAGGGAAATCCAACTAGATCTATAAATCTAAATAACTATCAACCGCGAAATTTGGATATCCAACTAGATTGCCCCGCAGGGCTACAAAAAATCACGCACCGCGAAGTATAGTTATCCAACAAGCTTAAACTATAAATTAACCCCGATAGAGGGTAGGGCATGAAGAATGAGGGAAATTAAAACTACAAACCACGAAAGACCGCCAACAACCGCCGCTTAATATGAAATCCAACTAGATTGCCCCGCAGGGCTACACAGAACTATCAACCGCGAAATTTGAATATCCAACTAGATTGCCCCGCAGTGCTACAAAAACCACAATCATTAAAACATAATTATCTTGCTAAGTCGTGGCACTTAGACGCTTCCGTAGTATAAGCATTGCTACATATACGCGCATTCCTCAGTTTCAATTTGAAGTAAATCGCTGGCATCGTCAACATTGGGTATTTGTTGTTCATATTTACATTTTCTTAGTTGCCTTGGATAATTAAAGTATATTAAAATGTATATGTATCCTATTAACATTACAGTCACGCGGTAGCTGTGACCAGCAAGTTTTAAAATAAACGGCTGATAAAGTTTTATTAAATTATTTACTGTCATAAATCAAGGATAACATAATTTCAAACATCTATCTTTCGTTTTATTCGTATTATGGAGTACTTCGTAACCCGATGACTTTCCAAGCTTAGAGCTGCTTGGCTACATTCATAAAAAGAAAGAAAATCCACCAAAAAAACGTTGACAACGTAAAGAAAGCAGCAAGTTTAAAAAGCCCCCACCTCGGCTCACTTTTTGAAACTTGGTCCCATTTTAAATATCAACAGCAAATCGGTGTTTTTAACGTTTAAACAATAGCATCATTGCCATTAACATGCCTACTTGTTATTCGTTTAATTCAATCATTGATCATGAACTTAATAATTATTATAAAACAAAACATATATAGGATATTGGCCAAGAACGACATAATAACCTTTTTGATCGTTCCAGAATGCTAACAACTTTTAAAATATCGCATCGGCACATTAAAGATACATAACACTTGATAATTATGACAAAGTTTAAATCAGTATCTTTTACAAATGGGACCAAGTTTCAAAAAGTGAGCCGAGGTGGGGGCTTTTTAAACTTGCTGCTTTCTTTACGTTGTCAACGTTTTTTTGTTGGATATTCACTCAGGTGTACCTGAGCGAAAAAAGGCTATATGTCATCATAGGTCAGGTTATAGGTCACTTGGTTCAGGTCAAATTTAGGCATCCATTTTGAAAACTTGTGATAGTCTGTGATATTATAATGAGGCATCAATTTTAATATTTTGTTTTTACTGGATATAATATTGAAAAGGTGTGAGGTGGATATACTAAAATACCTTGGGATGTAAATGGTGAGTACAATTTAGATTGCCTAGTTGAGATGGATTGGACACATAAATATAAAATAGTTACCAAAATCACAAAAGTGATTAAGTTTCAGTGAAATAATGTCGCAAGTTAAAAATATAGCTCAGAATTGAAAATAGAAGCATTTTAACCACTTTGTTTTTTGATAGGTGTGGAGCACCAAGTTCATGAAGTCATAAAAGAAATCAGGAAGCGCTTATTTCCATTTTACATATCAACATTATTTCCCTAATGTGTTAGCAACACATATCCAAATTTTAACGAAATCCGTTGATAGTAAGCTTTCCAAAATGAAGTGAATTTAAAACACCAGTGATGTACCACCTTATGGCTTCTACCTTTAAAAGCATGTAAGTTACATTGATACCGATGCCACCAATAGAACGAGAAGATTTGCCGCTTCATTTTGCATACCCCCTTAAAAGCCACAATTAATGCACGATTTTTTTACAGATTTTTTTAAAACCTTTTTTGCAAATTTGTTGTATGTTTACACATGTGCCAAACTCATGTTAATTGGTTTCAGACACATTTGATGTGATTGCAGGACAACATAATAGAAAATCTATGATTTTCACACATTTCAGATTTTTGCAGTATTTAGGGAGCGGTCATTTAATATCTACGCCAGCAAGGGGGATGGAGGATTTCCATATTTTTCTCGATTTTTACGTTCCCCTTTCAGGTTCCCCCACCAATCAGGTAAAAAAATTGATGTTTTAAACTAAAAACAAGCCCTTGGTCTTTTTTGTTTTTGATTTGTTTTTATCGAATGCTTTCGGTTGACACTTGTACTGGTTCTCACATTATCCAGTCAAAATGTTACAGCACTAAAATCATAGATTTACTTTTAGAGTTAACAAGTCACTGTACAGCTGATTATGTGATGCCGCGATGTAGGCCTACAAAAGTATAAAAACAGGTTAGAAATTACTATGGAGGGGAATGACGTTTCTTGCTTCCCTTTGAACATGAAATTGCTGCAAGAATATCATGGGCGTGCCCAAAGACATCGACAAGGGGTCCAGGGGGCTCAATGCTAGGTAGGCCTCTGTCGGGGTCCAGAGCTTCAGTGGGAAAGCCCCCCCCCCCCCCGGAAAATTGACATTCGACTACTTTGAAATAATTTGATGCTTTCTGGTGTGATTTAGAAAACTAATAATGGTTAAAGGCATATGGCCTATAAAGTTAGGCGCACCGTGTGCATAACATGAGGCTAGAGGGGGGGGGGGGGGTGATGGATTATCTTCTTTTAAATTTGATTCCTGGTTGACCCACAAAAGTGTGTGTGGGGAGTGAAAATGTTTATCACAAAAGTTTGTATTACACTTTATATTATTGATATGCAAGCTTTAATTTTAAGCTATTAGGAGCATTCAAAGTGAAGGCAGTTTCCATGGCAACGGCCATATATACTCATTTTAAAGCAAATTCTCCCAGCAAAATTGAGCAAATTTCTCAGTAAAATAAAAAATGGGAGTAAATGGGGCCACGATCTAGAGAAGGGGCAAGTTTTGAGAGAAAAATAATAATATTAAAACAATTTAAAATAAAAAAGAAAGAATACAACACATGGTCAACCCTAACTTAAGAATGTAAGCATTAAAATAACACATTTTCTGGCCCACCAGGATAATAATTTAAAAATTTTTCATAATTTCTCCATTTTTATAACGTGCGTCACCCAATAGGATTTGCACACACGTTTAAATAGCTTGTTATCAAATTATATCAGTGACATTAACAAATATCGTATATTGGACATATTTTTGGTATAATTACTCACGATATTCGCCCATACTGAACAGAGCTAGATAATTATTATCTTGTGTAATAAAAATCGATGATCGAATATCACTTTTTCGCAAGGTACCGATACCAATATGAATATCCGATTCATAATAAATTGTAAGTATGGGATAATACTGGACACTTCACCCCGCACACTTTCACCACGTATATTTCCACGCGGCCCGCACATTTTCATCCCAGCACATTCTCATCCCGTACGCATTCGCCCTCTAAATAACTAGCTATTCTATGTTCAAAATGGACCGGTCGGTCCAGTCGATTTTTTTTAAACCTTCAGCTTTTAAAAATCCTAACAAGTATTAAATACTGGTTCATCCATTAGGGACATTGTCAATTTTACTACTGAATAGGCCTACTTGTTAGATAATCAATTAAGACTAGTCTTTCAAAAAAATTAAATTAAAAAAAAACATTTAGTTTCTATATCTGTACAAATTTTTTTTAAATCCTCACTCGATTTTTTTTATCTTTCTTCGATAAATGTTGGAGGTCAAGACAAAATGCGAACAAATCCGGATAAAAGAACTTTTCGGACAGTGTCGGAGCCAAAACGCATAACGTAACAAAAAATTAGACCCTCTCGGTTTTGTTTCTTTCTTCGATAAATATTAACCGGAGGTCATGTCAAGTGCATTTATGCGAAAAAATCCGGAAAAAAGAACTTTTTCAACAGTGTCGGAGCCAAAACGCATAACGTAACAATTAGACCCTCTCCACTTTTTTCTTTCTTCGATAGGTATTAACCGTAAGTTAGGTCAACTCCATTTATGCAAAAAAATCCGGATTGAAGAACTTTTCTGAGAGTGTCGGAGTCAAAACGTATAACGTAACAAAACAATTAGACCCCCTTGAATTGTTTCTTTCTTCGATATATATTAATCGGTGAGGTCAAGTTCATACATGCGAAAAATTCCGCATAAAAAGAACTTTTCCGACTGTGTAACTTCCAAAACGCATAACGTAACAAAAAATTTGATCCACTCGATCTTTTGTTCTTTCTTCGATAAATATTAACCGGAAGTCAAGTCATGTCCATATATGCGAACAAAATCCGGATAAAAGAGCTTTTCCGACAATGTAACCTCCAAAACGCACAAACATGTATAGAGCCCAATACGTAACAAAAAATTAGAACCATTCGAATTTTTTCTTTCTTCGATAAATATTAACTGGAGGTCAAGTCATGTCCATATATGCGGGAAAAAAATCCCGATAAAAGAGCTTTTCCAACAGTGTAACCTCTAAAACGCATAGAAAATGTATAAAGCCCAGTACGTAACAAAAAATAGAACCACTCGAATGTTTTTCTTTCTTCGATAAATATTAACCGGAAGACAAGTCATGTCCATATATGCGAAAAAATCCGGATAAAAGAGCTTTTCCGACAGTGTAACCTCCAAAACGCATACAAAAATGTATAGAGCCCAATACGTAACAAAAATTAGACCCACTCGAATTTTTTTTCTTTCTTCGATAAATATTAAATGGAGGTCAGGTCATGTCCATATATGCGAAAAAATCCGGATAAAAGAGCTTTTCCGACAGTGTAACCTCCAAAACGCATACAAAAATGTATAGAGCCCAATACGTAACAAAAAATTAGACCCACTCGAATTTTTTTCTTTCTTCGATAAATATTAACCGGATGTCAAGTCATGTCCATATATGAGAAAAAATCCGGATAAAAGAGCTTTTCCGACAGTGTAACCTCCAAAACGCATAACGTAACAAAAAATTAGACCCACTCGAATTTTTTTCTTTCTTCGATAAATATTAACTGGAGGTCAGGTCCTGTCCATATATGCGAACAAATCCGGATAAAAGAGCTTTTCCGACAGTGTTACCTCAAAAACGCATAAAAATATACAGAGCCCAATACGTAACAAAAAATTAGACCCACTCGAATTTTTTTCTTTCTTCGATAAATATTAACTGGAGGTCAAGTCATGTCCATATATGAGAAAAAATCCGGATAAAAGAGCTTTACCGACAGTGTAACCTCCAAAACAAATAAAAAATGTAAAGAGCCCAATACGTAACAAAAAATTAGACCCACTCGAATTTTTTTCTTTGTTCGATAAATATTAACTGGAAGTCAGGTTATGTCCATATATGCGGAAAATCCGGATAAAAGAGCTTTACCGACCGTGTAACGCATAAAGAATGTATAGAGCCCAATACGTAACAAAAAATTAGACCCACTAGAATTTTTTTCTTTGTTCGATAAATATTAACCGGATGTCAAGTCATGTCCATATATGAGAAAAAATCCGGATAAAAGAGCTTTTCCGACAGTGTAACCTCCAAAACGCATAACGTAACAAAAAATTAGACCCACTCGAATTTTTTTCTTTCTTCGATAAATATTAACTGGAGGTCAGGTCCTGTCCATATATGCGAAAAAATCCGGATAAAAGAGCTTTTCCGACAGTGTTACCTCAAAAACGCATAAAAAATATACAGAGCCCAATACGTAACAAAAAATTAGACCCACTCGAATTTTTTTTTTCTTTCTTCGATAAATATTAACTGGAGGTCAAGTCATGTCCATATATGAGAAAAAATCCGGATAAAAGAGCTTTACCGACAGTGTAACCTCCAAAACAAATAAAAAATGTAAAGAGCCCAATACGTAACAAAAAATTAGACCCACTCGAATTTTTTTTTCTTTGTTCGATAAATATTAACTGGAAGTCAGGTCATGTCCATATATGCGGAAAATCCGGATAAAAGAGCTTTACCGACCGTGTAACGCATAAAGAATGTATAGAGCCCAATACGTAACAAAAAATTAGACCCACTAGAATTTTTTTTCTTTGTTCGATAAATATTAACTGGAGGTCAGGTCATGTCCATATATGCGAAAAAATCCGGATAAAAGAGATTTTCCGACAGTGTAACCTCCAAAACGCATAAAAAATGTAAAGAGCCCAATACGTAACAAAAAATTAGACCCACTCGAATTTTTTTCTTTCTTCGATAATTATTAACTGGAGGTCAGCTCATGTCCATGTATGCGAAAAAATCCGGATAAAAGAGCTTTACCGACAGTGTAACCTCCAAAACACATAAAAATGTATAGAGCCCAATACGTAACAAAAAATTAGACCCACTCGAATTGTTTTCTTTCTTCGATAAATATTAACCGGAGGTCAAGTCATTTCCATATATGTGAACAAATCCGGATAAAAGAGTTTTCCGACAGTGTAACCTCCGAACCACATAAAACATGTAAAGAGCCCAGTACGTAACAAAAAATTAGACCCACTCGAATTTTTTTCTTTGTTCGATAAATATTAACTGGAGGTCAGGTCATGTCCATATATGCGAAAAATCCGGATAAAAGAGCTTTACCGACCGTGTAACGCATAAAGAATGTATAGAGCCCAATACGTAACAAAAAATTAGACCCACTCGATTTTTTTTTTCTTTCTTCGATAAATATTAAATGGAGGTCATGTCATGTCCATATATGCGAAAAAATCCGGATAAAAGAGCTTTTCCGACAGTGTTACCTCAAAAACGCATAAAAAATATACAGAGCCCAATACGTAACAAAAAAATTAGACCCACTCGAATTTTTTTTTTCTTTCTTCGATAAATATTAACTGGAGGTCAGGTCCTGTCCATATATGCGAAAAAATCCGGATAAAGAGCTTTTCCGACAGTGTTACCTCAAAAACGCATAAAAAATATACAGAGCCCAATACGTAACAAAAAATTAGACCCACTCGAATTTTTTTTCTTTCTTCGATAAATATTAACTGGAGGTCAGGTCCTGTCCATATATGCGAAAAAATCCGGATAAAAGAGCTTTTCCGACAGTGTTACCTCAAAACGCATAATGTAACAAAAAATTAGACCCACTCGATTTTTTTCTTTCTTCGATAAATATTAACTGGAGGTCAGGTCCTGTCCATATATGCGAAAAATCCGGATAAAAGAGCTTTTCCGACAGTGTTACCTCAAAAACGCATAAAAAATATACAGAGCCTAATACGTAACAAAAAATTAGACCCACTCGAATTTGTTTCTTTCTTCGATAAATATTAACTGGAGGTCAAGTCATGTCCATATATGAGAAAAAATCCGGATAAAAGAGCTTTTCCGACAGTGTAACCTCCCAAACGCATACAAAAATGTATAGAGCCCAATACGTAACAAAAAATTAGACCCACTCGAATTGTTTTCTTTCTTCGATAAATATTAACCGGAGGTCAAGTCATTTCCATATATGCGAAAAAATTCGGATAAAAGAGTTTTTTCGGCAGTGTAACCTCCAAAACACATAAAAAATGTAAAGAGCCCAATACGTAACAAAAAATTAGACCCACTCGAATTGTTTTCTTTGTTCGATAAATATTAACTGGAGGTCATGTCATGTCCATATATGAGAAAAATCCGGATAAAAGAGTGTGAAGAAATGGGTTTCGGGGCCGAGCGACGATGGCGAGTGGACGTTTGGGGCCAGTGGAAGACCCCGAGAGATCTAATTGTTCCAAATGAAAAGTGATTCAGACTGCACACATAAATATAACAGAAGTTATTCTTTCGTGTTCTTTTCATAAAATCACAACACTGCATATAAGTACTTCAATTAACTGTCACCTGTTAAACGGCAGTCTATAATGCTACCACAACTTCCAGTTTGATATTTCAGTAACTTATAGAAGGTCTGAGAGTCACACTTGACTGTTCAATGTTGTTCCATGTTCATGCTGATGCACATTTCAAGTAGTTTCATTAGTAAGCTTACTGCATAAAATGTCATAAAATCACTCAGTCAATCGTCCCAAATCATTCTCTGAAATCACAATATTTCTCTGCAATTACAATGTCACCTCATTATTATTGATTTGATATGATTTCCCCTTGTATAAAACGATTTTCCAATCAAGTTTCACATTGTAAACACACTCGTGCAGGCAGCCATCTCCAATTCACGTGCAACCAAGGTCAGAGGTCACTAACAAAAATACAGTTTACAGGCGCACATCACTAGATTAAATGAGCAGAACACCATTTTACTACACAACCCCCTTCTTCGCACAAGCGCTGTCCCAGCGCGTCCAAAATGACAAAACAAAACCCAATTTGGAATGTGTCGCGCTGCACTATGAATTTAACTTAGCAAATCATTTAAAGCCTACACACAGCATGAACCTGTTTTAATTAGCAAACAAATATTTTCAGAACACATTTGTGAAAATGAAATTAACCATCTCTGTGATGAATAACTACCCAAGCAAGACAGCCATAACGGTACCAAAAAGTTCCCCAGTCCCCAGCCCAACCAGTTAAGGCAAGACCGGGAGCTGGAAATAATTTGAATGATTATGTGACAAAGAAATTAACCATCTCTGTGATAAACAACTACCCAACTAATCAAAGCAAGACAGTCATTACCAAAGAGTTCCCCAGTCCCCAGCCCAACCAGTTAAGGCAAGACTGGGAACCGGAAATAATTTGAATGATTTTGTGACAACGCTGACCATAAAATATTTATTTTGAAAACCTGGCCAGGATTCAGTTCAGTAAAAAAATATTTTCACATGTTTATATAAAAAGTTAAGATCTGTTGCCATTATTTAGTACAGTACACAATGTCAGTTTGTAGTTAGATCTCAAATATCTACTACAACACACCATAGAAGACAGATCATGTTCGCTTGATTAGTTAACATTAATTACACGTAGAGTCACCGGTACTTGATCTCGGTATCAAATACTTCCTCCACCACATCACATGATTTAATAGCACAAACGTCCTCTCACTGCCGAATTCCCAGATCCTTGAAAATCACACGAAAAAATCCAGCCGTCAAAACATACTCAGTCTCAGAATTAGATGCAATTGTCGACAGTTGACTTCCCACAGCGAACATGAAATCTGCAATCTTGACCATCTTTGGAACTGTTCCTTTACTGTACTCTTAATGATGTTTAAAATGTCTCTTCATTTGGAAGAAGTTCTTGACAACAATACATTGTGTAAATGTGACAATAGTCCTCCGTAGCACCGGTGTTCTTTGCCACCTGGTTCCATCGTACATAACATGTCATGTCCAATCGCTGATCTCTGCTATCCCAGCGCTATTTTTCATCTCAAAATCCCACCGCTATTTTTTCATCTCAAGATCCCACCGCTATTTTTCATCTCAAAATCCCACCGCTGTTTTTCATCTCAAGATCCCACCACTGCCACCAAGTGTGAAGAAATGGGTTTCGGGGCCGAGCGACGATGGCGAGTGGACGTTTGGGGCCAGTGGAAGACCCGAGAGATCTAATTGTTCCAAATGAAAAGTGATTCAGACTGCACACATAAATATAACAGAAGTTATTCTTTCGTGTTCTTTTCATAAAATCACAACACTGCATATAAGTACTTCAATTAACTGTCACCTGTTAAACGGCAGTCTATAATGCTACCAAAACTTCCAGTTTGATATTTCAGTAACTTATAGAAGGTCTGAGAGTCACACTTGACTGTTCAATGTTGTTCCATGTTCATGCTGATGCACATTTCAAGTAGTTTCATTAGTAAGCTTACTGCATAAAATGTCATAAAATCACTCAGTCAATCGTCCCAAATCATTCTCTGAAATCACAATATTTCTCTGCAATTACAATGTCACCTCATTATTATTGATTTGATATGATTTCCCCTTGTATAAAACGATTTTCCAATCAAGTGTCACATTGTAAACACACTCGTGCAGGCAGCCATCTCCAATTCACGTGCAACCAAGGTCAGAGGTCACTAACAAAAATAACAGTTTACAGGCGCACATCACTAGATTAAATGAGCAGAACACCATTTTACTACAAGAGCTTTACCGACCGTGTAACGCATAAAGAATGTATAGAGCCCAATACGTAACAAAAAATTAGACCCACTCGAATTTTTTTCTTTCTTCGATAAATATTAAATGGAGGTAAGGTCATGTCCATATATGCGAAAAAATCCGGATAAAAGAGCTTTTCCGACAGTGTAACCTCCAAAACGCATACAAAAATGTATAGAGCCCAATACGTAACAAAAAATTAGACCCACTCGAATTTTTTTCTTTCTTCGATAAATATTAACTGGAGGTCAGGTCCTGTCCATATATGCGAAAAAATCCGGATAAAAGAGCTTTTCCGACAGTGTTACCTCAAAAACGCATAAAAAATATACAGAGCCCAATACGTAACAAAAATTAGACCCACTCGAATTTTTTTTCTTTCTTCGATAAATATTAACTGGAGGTCAAGTCATGTCCATATATGCGAAAAAATCCGGATAAAAGAGCTTTACCGACAGTGTAACCTCCAAAACAAATAAAAAATGTAAAGAGCCCAATACGTAACAAAAAATTAGACCCACTCGAATTTTTTTTCTTTGTTCGATAAATATTAACTGGAAGTCAGGTCATGTCCATATATGCGGAAAATCCGGATAAAAGAGCTTTACCGACCGTGTAACGCATAAAGAATGTATAGAGCCCAATACGTAACAAAAAATTAGACCCACTAGAATTTTTTTCTTTGTTCGATAAATATTAACTGGAGGTCAGGTCATGTCCATATATGCGAAAAAATCCGGATAAAAGAGATTTTCCGACAGTGTAACCTCCAAAACGCATAAAAAATGTAAAGAGCCCAATACGTAACAGAATCTTCGACAAACTCAAATTTTTTTCTTTCTTCGATAATTATTAACTGGAGGTCAGCTCATGTCCATGTATGTGAAAAATCCGGATAAAAGAGCTTTACCGACAGTGTAACCTCCAAAACACATAAAAATGTATAGAGCCCAATACGTAACAAAAAATTAGACCCACTCGAATTGTTTTCTTTCTTCGATAAATATTAACCGGAGGTCAAGTCATTTCCATATATGTGAACAAATCCGGATAAAAGAGTTTTCCGACAGTGTAACCTCCGAAACACATAAAACATGTAAAGAGCCCAGTACGTAACAAAAAATTAGACCCACTCGAATTTTTTTTCTTTGTTCGATAAATATTAACTGGAGGTCAGGTCATGTCCATATATGCGAAAAATCCGGATAAAAGAGCTTTACCGACCGTGTAACGCATAAAGAATGTATAGAGCCCAATACGTAACAAAAAATTAGACCCACTCGATTTTTTTTTCTTTCTTCGATAAATATTAAATGGAGGTCAGGTCATGTCCATATATGCGAAAAAAATCCGGATAAAAGAGCTTTTCCGACAGTGTTACCTCAAAAACGCATAAAAAATATACAGAGCCCAATACGTAACAAAAAATTAGACCCACTCGAATTTTTTTCTTTCTTCGATAAATATTAACTGGAGGTCAGGTCCTGTCCATATATGCGAAAAAATCCGGATAAAAGAGCTTTTCCGACAGTGTTACCTCAAAAACGCATAAAAAATATACAGAGCCCAATACGTAACAAAAAATTAGACCCACTCGAATTTTTTTCTTTCTTCGATAAATATTAACTGGAGGTCAGGTCCTGTCCATATATGCGAAAAATCCGGATAAAATAGCTTTTCCGACAGTGTTACCTCAAAAACGCATAATGTAACAAAAAATTAGACCCACTCGATTTTTTTTTTTTTTCTTTCTTCGATAAATATTAACTGGAGGTCAGGTCCTGTCCATATATGCGAAAAATCCGGATAAAAGAGCTTTTCCGACAGTGTTACCTCAAAAACGCATAAAAAATATACAGAGCCCAATACGTAACAAAAAATTAGACCCACTCGAATTTGTTTCTTTCTTCGATAAATATTAACTGGAGGTCAAGTCATGTCCATATATGAGAAAAAATCCGGATAAAAGAGCTTTTCCGACAGTGTAACCTCCCAAACGCATACAAAAATGTATAGAGCCCAATACGTAACAAAAATTAGACCAACTCGAATTGTTTTCTTTCACCGCTTAACCGGAGGTCAAGTCTTTTCCATATATGCGAAAAATCCGGATAAAAGAGCTTTTCCGACAGTGTAACCTCCAAAACACATAAAAAATGTAAAGAGCCCAATACGTAACAAAAAATTAGACCCACTCGAATTGTTTTCTTTGTTCGATAAATATTAACTGGAGGTCAGGTCATGTCCATATATGCGAATAATCCAGATAAAAGAGCTTTACCGACCGTGTAACGCATAAAGAATGTATAGAGCCCAATACATAACAAAAAATTAGGCCCACTCGAATTTTTTTTCTTTCTTCGATAAATATTAAATGGAGGTCAGGTCATGTCCATATATGCGAAAAAATCCGGATAAAAGAGCTTTTCCGACAGTGTAACCTCCAAAACGCATAAAAAATGTAAAGAGCCCAATACGTAACAAAAAAATAGACCCACTCGAATTTTTTTCTTTCTTCGATAAATATTAACTGCAGGTCATGTCATGTCCATATATGCGAAAAAATCCGGATAAAAGAGCTTTACCGACCGTGTAACGCATAAAGAATGTATAGAGCCCAATACGTAACAAAAAATTAGACCCACTCGATTTTTTTCTTTCTTCGATAAATATTAAATAGAGGTCAGGTCATGTCCATATATGCAAAAAAAATCCGGATAAAAGAGCTTTTCCGACAGTGTAACCTCCAAAACGCATAAAAATGTAAAGAGCCCAATACGTAACACAAAATTAGGCCCACTGGAATTTTTTTTTTTCTTTCTTCGATAAATATTAAATGGAGGTCAGGTCATGTCCATATATGCGAAAAAATCCGGATAAAAGAGCTTTTCCGACAGTGTAACCTCCAAAACGCATAAAAAATGTAAAGAGCCCAATACGTAACAAAAAATTAGACCCACTCGAATTTTTTTTCTTTCTTCGGTAAATATTAACTGGAGGTCATGTCATGTCCATATATGCGAAAAAATCCGGATAAAGGAGCTTTACCGACAGTGTAACGCGTAAAGAATGTATAGAGCCCAATACGTAACAAAAAATTAGACCCACTCGAATTGTTTTCTTTGTTCGATAAATATTAACTGGAGGTCAGGTCATGTCCATATATGCGAAAAATCCGGATAAAAGAGCTTTACCGACCGTGTAACGCATAAAGAATGTATAGAGCCCAATACGTAACAAAAAATTAGACCCACTCGAATTTTTTTCTTTGTTCGATAAATATTAACTGGAGGTCAGGTCATGTCCATATATGCGAAAAAATCCGGATAAAAGAGCTTTTCCGACAGTGTAACCTCCAAAACACATAAAAATTTAAAGAGCCCAATACGTAACAAAAAAATAGACCCATTCGAATTTTATCTTTCTTCGATAAATATTAACCGGAGGTCAAGTCATTTCCATATATGCGAAAAAATCCGGATAAAAGAGCTTTTCCGACAGTGTAACCTCCAAAACACATAAAAATGTAAAGAGCCTAAAACGTAACAAAAAATTAGACCCACTCGAATTTTTTTCTTTGTTCGATAAATATTAACTGGAGGTCATGTCATGTCCATATATGCGAAAAATCCGGATAAAAGAGCTTTACCGACCGTGTAACGCATAAAGAATGTATAGAGCCCAATACGTAACAAAAAATTAGACCCACTCGATTTTTTTTCTTTCTTCGATAAATATTAACTGGAGGTCAGCTCATGTCCATATATGCGAACAAATCCGCATAAAGGAGCTTTACCGACAGTGTAACCCATAAAGAATGTATAGAGCCCAATACGTAACAAAAAATTAGACCCATTCGATTTATTTTCTTTCTTCGATAAATATTAACTGGAGGTCAGCTCATGTCCATATATGCGAAAAAATCCGGATAAAAGAGCTTTACCGACAGTGTAACCTCCAAAACACATAAAAAATGTATAGAGCCCAATACGTAACAAAAAAATCCAGCCGAAAAACACTGACAAATATTTTGTTCTAAAAATACTCAAAATGACTCTAGAAAGAGTCACAAATGACTCAAAATGAGTTACTGGGTCAATATAAAGTAATTCTATAACAAAAACACGCACTAATAACCATAATTTGCTTTAAAAATAACCAGAGCCCAATACGTAACAAGAAAAATTCTATGTCTAAAGAAAATTCTATAACAAAAACATGCACCTAATAACCATAATCAGCTTTGTTCTAGACTTATTCAAAATGACTCAAAATGAGTTACCGGGTCAATATAAAGTAAGTTTATAGCAAACAAAAAATGCAACTAATCACCACAATAACCAGAGACCAATACGTAACAAAAAAATTCTAAGTCTAGAGAAAAAACACTGTAAAAAATAATTTTCTAGAACGACTCAAAATGACTCAAAAGGATTTACTGAGTCAATATAAAGTAATTCTATAACAAAAACATGCACCTAAAACCCATAATTTGCTTTAAAAATAACCAGAGCCCAATACGTAACAAAAAAAATTCTAAGTCTAGAGAAAAAACACTGTCAAAAATTTTTTTCTGGAAAGACTCAAAATGACTCAAAAGGATTTACCTAGTCAATATAAAGTAATTCTATAACAAAAACATGCACCTAAAACCCATAATTTGCTTTAAAAATAACCAGAGCCCAATACGTAACAAAAAAATTCTAAGTCTAGAGAAAAAACACTGTCAAAATTTTTTTTCTAGAAAGACTCAAAATGACTCAAAAGGATTTACTGAGTCAATATAAAGTAATTCTATAACAAAAACATGCACCTAAAACCCATAATTTGCTTTAAAAATAACCATAGCCCAATACGTAACAAACAAATTCTAAGTCTAGAGAAAAAACACTGTCAATTTTTTTTCTAGAAAGACTCAAAATGACTCAAAAGGATTTACTGAGTCAATATAAAGTAATTCTATAACAAAAACATGCATTTAATCATGATAATGTCCTTTTAAAATAACCAGAGGCCAATACGTAACAAATAAATTCCAAGTCTAGAGATAAAACACTGTCAAATATTTTGTTCTAGAAAGACTCAAAATGAGTTAATGGGTCAATATAAAGTACTTCTATAAAAACACATGCACATAATATCCATAATTTGCTTGAAAAACAACCGGAGCCCAATACGTAACAAAAAAATTTATAGAGCCCAATACGTAACAAAAACCACTACAGAGGGAGGGAGTATGAATAAAGTAATTTTAATCAAATTTTAGTTTTGTTACGTATTGGGCGGGATGAATTATTTTTTGCCACTTTTTGTTCTAGGTAGAAGAGGTTGAGCCCAATACGTATCAAATTGATACGTACTGGGATTTTGTTACGTACTGGGCTCTTACAACCGTCCAATCAGACATCCGGGTTTACGGGCCAATCAGAGTGCAGCGGATAGACGATAAATAACGATGTTTTCAGTAAGAAACGTCATTCGGTATTTAGTACCAGAACCAGCAACATGGAATCGGCAAGCAAGCATAGCAAGCCAAGCTCATCATCCACCAAGAAGAGAAGACTCTCTTTAGGTGACAAACGTCAACTTTCTCCAAGCAAATCAGGTCCTAGTCAGGACTTGGTACCGTCGTCTGCAGATCAAGCGCCTAAACCTAGCCAGGTTAAGCAATCTTCAAGAACGCCGCCTCCATTGAATCCAAGTCAGGATTCACAACCAACACCTGGACAGAGAGTCCGGGAAACTCCCCAAGTATTTCTAGTAACAAAAGAGAACCTATCAAGGATAGCACAAACCGTAGTAACTGACGAGCTTCTCACTATTGAGAAACAAGTGGTTGCTAGGGCAATCCTTGAGGAAAAGAAGCTAAAGCTTCAAGCAATGGTCGAGAACACGCGGGAGATACCGCGTGAACTCAGTGCAGTTAGAAGTTGGCCAGGCTTAGGCCCACTCTATAAGTTCTCAGCAAAAGCTAGACTAGAAATCGACGAGTTAGTAAAAGAGCAAGACCGCAAGTATGTGGAGATGCTACTGAAAGACTTAGTTGGGGTAGTCATCCCAGAAGCATATAAAGATTTGGAGGACGCACTGGAGTGCTGTAGAAGAAGAATTAGGCGTAAGGTCAACGAAGAAGAGGCGACGGATGCAGTGAACTACTTCGATGAAGAAGCAGCCAACCTGCTTATGAAAGATGAAGAACTTCTGAAGCAAAGGCGACCTTCATCAAAAAAGAGAAAGTCATCAGAACGGCAAGAAGATTCCAGAAGGCCAAGTAAACGGCCTCGTCATCATCAACATCGTCATCAACAGCAGAAGAAGAAAAGGTCCTGGCAGAATAAGCCAAGCCAAAACAAGCGGCAGTAAAGCCCAAAACAAACGGCTCTTTTCAGAGCCACCAAAACTTCTAAAAAGAGATTTGACAGTTGTCATATAATTTAAGTAGTTAACTTAATAAAATTTTATAGTTTCTAATAAAGAGACAGTTAAGGTTCCCTAAACCAAAGAATGAACGGCTCTTTTCAGAGCCACCAAAACTTTACAAAAGATAATTAAGATTGGTAATATCTTTTTGTTGGATATTTATAGTTTTAAGTATCCCGGACCAAAAGAATAATTGGTTATATATAAATATTTCTTTTAAACCAAGATAAGGTTTGAACTAATAAGGCTATTCTAATTCATAATTTAGAAATTCTCAGCGGAAGAATTCCTAATTCTATAAAGCTAGTTTTAAGTTTTAAGATTGGGTTTTTACTGAAAGCAGGTACCCTCTGTGCCCTTCGCCTTTTTATAATAAAGTTAATCATATTCTATTAATCTATACTAATAGTTTTTTGGGGTTCCTTGACCCTGCAAACTTATGTTTAGACACCAACGTCCGATCTCTATGAACCTCTCGAGCTGAGATAAAGTCAGAAGTAGTCAATTTGGCGGCCATTTTGAAAAAAACACCCACAATAGAAAGTTATTCATATTCTAAGTCTATACTATTAGTTTTTTCGGGTTCCTTGACCCTGAAAACATATGTATAGACACCAAAATCATATCTCTATGAGCCTCTATTTCACTTATATTTCCTTATAGGCCAGCATTTTTGTTTTGTTTGAACCTGGTCCCATCAGGACCCAATTATTGCTTTACACGGAAAACAAGCAGGCAAACTGTATCAGGGGGTAGTAGGGTGGAAAATGACGGCGAATGCCGACGAATGGAAAGTTTCTGGATTGAATTCGTAGAACATGTCGATCTAGGCCTGTCCATGGGCGTCAATCCCGGGGGACAGGGGACGTGTCCCACACCTTTCTTCAAAATTATCATTTTTTTGTTCTTTTCGGCCACTTTTTGACAATTCAGGTCGACCCCCCCCAGATGGTGGTGACGAGGGGCGAGTGACTGCGGTGTGTTGGCCAATATGATTGATATTGATCAAATTACTGAACATGAACTATTTGTAATTAATTGTTTCACAAAGCGTCACATCGGCGCGAAATTATTTCATCACTGTAACAATTGTGCATAATTGTTTAGTCAGCTGCGTTAGTTTGCACTAAATGAGCGTACACATGTATATAATGAGCTTCATTTGCAATATATACATGCGATATATGCATACTTATAAATGAAACAAATGCAACTAGAAAAATACAACCAATAATGTCTGCAACTTATAACATAAGGGCTAACGGGTATGGGCAAATTGAAATACTGGTAACTGGAGAGGGGAATCGACGAGGTACCACAAATCAAAGCGACATATAGTGTCTGGGCCACCGAGTGCGAATATGTATTTATTTTGGAAAGTTTTTGTTCGTTTTTAATTTTGGGACGTTTTGATGATATTTAAAAAAAGCGACAAAAATCAGTGGGCACATACTTTCTTATTGTTAATACAGTTCTTTTCCACATACCTACGTTACCATTTGCTTTTGTGATTTACTAATAGTATATATTTTGTGACTGGAATTTGGCGTTTTCAATGCGTTTGAAGCTTGCCATGAAATTAAGGCTGATATCTGGTCATACTCCTTTTAGATTTTCTGTCTAATCGTCGGCTTTTGCAGGCAACATAACGCGGATTGGCTCACGATAGATGTCCTATTCTTCTATGTCGGTCTCTTTATGATATAAATACTTTTTATTCATTGTAAAAAACATCCATCTGGAAACAGGGTTCCAGACTAATTTAGGAACAACTGTAGTCTTCGGCGCCGTATCAAATCTCATAAAAAGGGCACGACTGGCGAGTATGTTTTCATGTTTCCCGCACGAAAGCTTGCGTCTACATCAATGTAATACTGCTTTGGAAACGTTGACCTTTGCCTATTATTTTGATGTATACCCGTTATCAAACCTATGTTGTGATTGGCACCAAAATGAGATATCTCTTTGTATATTCAGTAAGCCGGCCGACGACTGACCTTGATAAATACGCTTGATTGGGTACTTTTATAGCATCCAATTTACGACTTTGTTTGTTTAGCACCTGGTCAGTAGATAATCCTACAGGAAACGCAGTAGTTTGATTATGGTGTGAACATGGTGAAAGACCCATTTTTTGATTAGGTCCTTTGCGTGTATAGAAGAAGATTATGAATAATCGGAATGTTTGGAAATTTGAAACTAAAATACTAACTGCATCCTGTATTATGTATTTATTTATTTATCAGTTTATTGATGCATTATTTATTTATTTGTTTATTTACTGACTTATTTATTTATTTGGTAGATTGGTAAGTAATCAGTGATATTCCATGATTCAATGGTTTATTATTGATTGTTGATAACTGGTAAACTGAAAACGTGACTGATTGATCGATTGATAGCCATATCACATGTTCTTATAGTTTAAGTGGAACGTCTTTTTGAATAACATCGTACATTAGATAAATATCAGTATTGATTTATACTATTCAGCAATATCAAGGACCTATCAAACTCCTCACAGCAAACAGACAGTTGGCTTGGTGGTGGTAAAACATCGAGTTTCATAACCGAGAGGTACGAGTTCGATTCCCAGCTCTGCCTACTTTTTGTTTTCAAGGCTGGGAAAAATTGCAATTTCTGAACTGATCACTTATTTCACGTGCGATCTGAGCTAGTCCTTTTCTAATGGCTGTGTCCCTTACACCTTACAGGTACACTTCCTCTGCAATCCAAACCAATTTCCCGCCATTTACACATCCCTTAATGTTAACATATAATAAGAAGAATTCTTCTACATAGGACTTCCCATCGGTATTTAGCAATAAAAATTCCAAAAAATGTATCATGTTCATTTCAAATGACTAAGAGAAGACATAGAATTTCACAAAAATCGTTTTTTCTGAGAAATCTCAAATTTGCAATTGGGTTCCTTTAATGAAATCCTGGTCTGGAAATTCCTGAGTTTTTCAAGTAAGTTTGTTTTATGGGGGTGCAATAGATGTTTGGAAGAGCCATTGCATCACTAATCTTTAAAAACGTTATTTAGCTGAATCGCAGGTCCTGAAGAGAATTATAGCCAGGAGTTTATTTCTTTGACTTGCAGGGCGCAAACATCCAAAAGATGAGATCAATTATCTCAACTATAATAGCCGAATAATACCCCAAATACTTCGGCGTATAGTCATTCAACAAGTAATTGTTTTCCAATCTGTTTCAATTCATTTTCATGAAAAGTCAATAATTTGACGTGGACCTTCTAGTGAAAATATAATAATCATTTATGATTTAATAATGTAGTGTGTACGAATCGATGTCTCGCTGCAATTATGTCTCAGATATTCTTCAATTGCGTCGTTGGTTTTACCCCTAGCTACTAAATATAATTCATACCTTACTCCTTCCATTCCTGATGGTGTAACGACCGAGTAGGCACACATTTCCAAATAGCTGCACAACTTGTATACGGCAAAAATGGATGCACACCACAACCCGAAGACCCAAAGTGTTCTTCTCATAACTCTCATTTTTAATCATCAATTTGTTTTATGCAAAATGATCTTTTCCGTAATAATGAAACTCGTCAGTTATACATAATAGATTTTGATGGTTTGTTTCCAGAAATATTTCTTTCGAAGTTGGAAAAACTAGCTGGAAACAATATTCGTTTAGTAACCAGCCTATTATGAATGCATCACAATCTGCCACATGCAACGGTCTACTACGTATATGGTTATGGCGCAATTATGGTGATTACCATGAATACGTTTTAAAACTCTACAAATACGGCAATTACCCGTTCATGTCTGAGTCTGATTAAAGTTTGTTGTTTATCTTCTATAACTCCAAATTCCACCAGTTATGTTTTGTTTTTAAATAAACATATTGAAAAATTCATCATATCTATGTTCACAATGCCGTACCTAACAACATAATAATTTAAGTCTAATTTTGTGCGTTTTCATATGCCTATTACTAACATTTGTAATGTGAACTTAAAAGTCTTCAAAATTAAGAGAAAAGGTCACATCAATGTGAAAAGTTTAGAGACTTCACTAATTCAATTGTACTTATTTAAATTGTACCATTTTTTTTGTTTATGATGCTACGACTGATTAATATTCATTGTCTGTGTTTCCAAACTTGCCGGAACAATGCAGAGAAGATGCTTCCTACATCTTCTCTGAACAATGCAAACAAGGTGATCATTATTTTATGCATCATTATGCATGTATATTTTGCGATCTACATGGTGTGGCAGAATTATTAGTGGATAATAGGCCTACACTATAGAGGTTATCCGTGTTCTATAAGCTGCATATCCTACACGCGACTGCTATACTTAGTTTAGTACTTTCTTGTAGGTGCATGTGCAACCATGACTGTTTCAAAAAAAGCCCACCAAAGTCATGCAGGTAACTCCGAGTTCGTGCATGGAATCGGTTTGAATGAAGAATACTACGGAAACCAGCGCCTTCTGTTAGAAGTCACCCATAGTAAAGTGTAACTTCTAACGTAACAACAAACTTAGACCCGCTCCAAACTTTTTTTTCTTCGATAAATAGGAATGGGAGGTCAAGTCAAGTCGATTCATGCAAAGAAAAAAAAAACTCCGGATAAAAGGGCTCTTTCGACAGTGTAACCTCCAGAACCCACAACGTAACTAAAATTAGACCCACTCCCATAGTAAAGTGTAACTTCTAACGTAACACAAACTTAGACCCGCTCCAAACTTGTTTTCTTCGATAATTAGGAATGGGAGGTCAAGTCAAGTCGATTCAAGAAAAGAAAAAAAAACCTCCGGATAAAAGGGCTCTTTCGACAGTGTAACCTCCAGAACGCATAACGTAACTAAAACTTGACTTGGGGGTCAAGACAAGTCGATTCATGAAAAACAAAATCCGGATAATAGAGCTTTTCCGACAGTGTAACCTCCAAAACGCATAACGTAACAAAAACTTAGACCCACTCCAAACTTTTTTTTCGATTATTAGGAACGGGAGGTCAAGTCAAGTCGATTCTTGCCAAAAAATCGGTTAAAAGAGCTTTTCCGACAGTGTAACCTCCAGAACGAATAACGTAACAAAAACTTAGACCCACTTTTTATTCGATAACTAGGAGGGGGTCAAGTCAAGTCCATTCATCCATAAAAAAAAAGTTCGGATGAAAGAGCGTTTCCGACAGTATAACCTGCATAATGCATAACGTAAGTAAAACATAGAGCCACTCCAAACTTTTTTTATTCGGTAATTGGGAACGAGAGGTCAAGTCAAGACGATTAATGCTTAAAAATCCGGACAACAGAGCTTTTCCGACAGTGCAACCTTCTTAATGCATAACGTAATAAAAACTTAAACCCACTCCGATTTCTTTTTTTCAAAAGTTAAGTCGATGAATGTATAACGTAACGAAACCTTAGACCCACTCCAAACTTTTTTTTCTTCGATAATTAGGAAAGGCGGGTCAAGTCAAGTCGGTTCATGCAAAAAAAAAACAATAAAAAACTTTTCTAACAGTGTAACCACCAGAAAACATAACGTAACAAAAGCTTAGACCCACTTCAAACTTTTTTTTTTTCCTTCGAAAATTAGGAACGGGGGTCAAGTCAAATCGATCCATGCAAAAAATACGGATTAAAGAGCTTTTCGCGGTAGTGTTAGGAACCGTTCACAAACACTTGTAAGGGGTGGGGGATGGATGTGGGGGGGGGTCGCCCCTCCCCCCTTTATAGACCTCAACAATTTCAAGGTCCCCCTTTTTGACATGAAAATTATGAGATTACCACATAGTAAAGCATATAAACTCAATTTTCCCAGGAAAAATTGTGGTTATTTTTTCACCCCCCCCCTCCCCTTAGGATGGTCAAATTTGTTCACCCCCCCCCTTTGCGCCAGCCCCCCCCCCCTAACAAGTGTTTGTGAACGGTCCATAACCTCCAGAACATAAAAACTTAGACCCACTTTTTATTCGATAACTAGGATGGGGGTCAAGTCAAGTCCATTCATCCATAAAAAAATCCAAAAAAACTTAAACCCACTCCGATTTCTTTTTTCAAAAGTTAAGTCGATTCATGCAAAAAAAAAATCAGGATAAAAGACATTTTTGACAGTGTAACCTCCAGAACGCATAACGTAACAAAAACTTACACCCACTCCAAACTTTTTTTCTTCAATAATTAGAATCGGGCGGTCAAGTCAAGTCGATTCATGCAAAAAAAAAAATGCGAACGAGAGAGCTTTTCCGACAGTGTAATATCCAGAATGTATAACGTAACAAAACCTTAGACCCACTCCAAATTTTTTTTCTTCGATAATTAGGAAAGGGGGATCAAGTCAAGTCGGTTCATGCAAAAAAAAACGAATAAAAACTTTTCTAACAGTGTAACCGCCAGAAAACATAACGTAACAAAAGCTTGGAACCGTTCACAAACACTTGTAAGGGGGTGGGGGGTTCGCCCCCCCACCCCTTTATAGACCTCAACAATTTCAAGGTCCCCTTTTTGACATGAAAATTATGGGATTACCACATAGAAAAGCATATAAACTCAATTTTCCCAGGAGAAATTGTGGTTATTTTTTCATCCCCCCACTCCCCTTAGGAGGGTCAACATTTTTCACCCCCCCCCCTTTGCATCAGCCCCCCCTAACAAGTGTTTGTGAACGGTCCCTAACCTCCAGAATGCATAACGTAAGAAAAACTTAGACCAACTCCAATCTCCTTTTTTCTTCGATAATTAGAAACGGAAGGTCAAGTCAAATCGATTCATTCACAAAAAATCAGAATAAAAGAGCGTTTCAGACAGTGTTACCTCCAGAACGCATAACGTAACACAAACTTAGGCCCACACCAAACTTCTTTTCTTCGATAATTAGGAACGGGAGGTAAAGTCAGGTCGATCATGTAAAAAAATCCGGACAAAAGAGCTTTTCCGACAGTGTAACCTCCAGAACGCAAAACGTAACAAAAACTTAAACCAACTCCAACCTTTTTTACTTCGATAATTAGGAATGGGAGGTCAAATCAAGTCGATTATTGAAAAAAATGCGGATGAAAGAACTTTTTCGACAGTGTAACATTCAGAATGCATAACGTAACAAAAACTCAGACCCAATCCAAACTTTTGTTCTTCTTCAATAATTAGGAACGTGAGGTCAAGTTATGTTTATCTAATGTATATGTGGTATTTTTTTTGTGGTCAAAGTTCATTAAGGGATCACTTCCGGTCCAAGACAAAACATTAAAAATGTTCCTTCTGTCACAAATAACATGGCAGAGTGATACTATGTGCACAAATGGATTGGCATAAGGCAATTTGGGATTTTCGTAGATTTTGGGGTCAAAGGTCATTAATGGGTCACAACACGGCTGTGTTCGTGGTCTTAGACCACAGCTAAGTCTAGTTTCACAGCCGTTGACTACGGCTGTGTCTTTTTTCTTACAGGATCTTACACTGACATGCTTACACCGATTTTGATTTAACTTGGTCATAACTATCATTGACCATGCCCCTACATGTCACATGAAACGTGTGGGGTCAGAGGTCACGTAGGGGTCATAGGGTAAAAAATGTTAACTCAAAATGCTTCTTCTCCCACAGATTACATACATACTTACATATACAATTTATACCGCGTATAATAGGTCAAAGCGCCTTTACAAACTACAGCCAAGGCTGGAATAGAAACAAACCCAAAAATACATAAGGAAATAATTACAAATTACATTTACATAAAAAGATGTGTTTTTAAAAGTGTTTTGAAAACAATAAGGGAAACAGCTTCTCTGATGGAGAGAGGAAGCATGTTCCATAGCCGGGGTCCAATAACGGAAAAGGCCCTGTCACCTGTTGAACGATGGGTTTTGGGAATATGGAGCCTAGTATGATCAACGGATGAACGGAGGTAATGATGTGAAATGCTTTGACTGTTGTATAAAGTAATATCAGAGGAGAGGTATGTTGGTAGTGAGCCTTTCAAAGATCGATACATATACACAAGCAACTTAAAATTAACACGTTGGCGGACAGGTAGCCAACGAAGCCTCGCCAGGTAAGGAGATATGTGCTCACGTCTCTTAACTCCGCAAATCAGGCACACAGCTTTATTTTGAATACGCTGAAGTTTGTCAAATTGCGCGTTGGTGATGCCTGCAAGGCAAGATAGAACAAGAGCCCTGATAATATGATGGCAAGTGTCCGCATCTAAATATTTCCTGATTCGGCCAATGTTTCTTAGCTGGTAGTTAAGAGTGCGGCACAATCTCCCCCCCCCCCACCTGGCTGGTCATTGACCCATCCGAATCCATGATAACACCCATATTGCGGACGGAATTTGTAGGTTTAATCTCAGCAGTCAACATTAAGGGTGAGATCAGGATGAGATCTTAAATTGTGAGGTGATCCAATGATCAGAAACTCAGTTTTCTCCATATTTAATTTCAATTTGTTTGATGTCATCCAATTTTGAATATCTGTTATACACCTCTCAATACAAGTGAGTGAACTAAGACATTCTGCTTGGTTCCTTGGATCATACGATATATAGATTTGAGTGTCATCGGCATAGATATGGTCCAATAAATTTTGACTGCGTAATATATTACCAAGGGGAAGAATGTATGTTGTTAATATCAGAGGCTCCATTATGGAACTATGAGGTACTCCGCAGTCCAAAGGGATGTCACTAGAGCATTGGCCATCAATAGAGACCCGACTGTATATATTTAACATGTATGACCGGAACCAAGCAAGAGGTGGACCTGTAACTCCAAGAGCTGTTTCTAGTCTGTGAAAAAGAGTGTTGTGATCGATCGTATCGCTGCTGTGAGATCCAGCATAACTAAGAGCACCATTTTATTGTCATCAAGCTCACGCAGGACATCACCATGAACTTTCAGCAGTGCTGTCTCGGTGCTATGCCGTTTGCGATAGGCAGACTGCATAGATTCATTCAGTCCATGGCAACTCAAATAGTCTTTAAACTTGGATGCCACAACACTCTCGATCACTTTGGCAATACACGGTATATTGAAACAGGCCTATAGTTCTTAAATATGTTTTGGTCCAGAGTAGGCTTCTTTAATATAGGAGTAACCATTGCACTTTTAAGTAAATCAGGGAAATTATCAGATTCAAGAGACATATTTACAATGCGAGTTATTGTAGGCACAACAACAGGCACATTTTGTTTCAGTAGCCATGTTGGTAGCTGATCAAGAGCGCAAGTTTTATTTGTGAGGCGTTTAATCATCGTTTCGATCTGATCCATAGAAATAGGCTCAAAAACGTGTAATCCATGAGTTGTTGTGTCTAAAAAGCTACTATCTAACTCAGTGGGAGCACCAACTACCTCCAACTCATCCTGGATTTTGTCAATTTTTTCCTTGAAGAAAAATGCAAACTTGTTACAGAATGCTTCGGTAGAATCATGAACAGGAAGGGGTTTGGTTGATCCATTGAGAAGATTTCTAATGGTACGAAAAAGATCTTTGGCATTCGCGCCCACCACCTTGGTCTTGAAGAAAGATGTTTTGGCTTGAGCAATCATGGTGTTAACAATATGCAGCTGGTTACGGTAGTTAGCACGATCTTCCTCGTGCATTGATTTTCTCCATTTCCTTTCAAGCTGTCTTCGCAGACGCCTTTCACTAAAAATGTCTTCATCAGTGGATCTACTTTTAGTTTTAAATGGAGCATGTTGATCAAGAGTCACTGCACACGATTTAGAGAAATAACAAACCAAGTCATCAACATGATCAAAAGAATCAGGAATATCATTTAAAGCTTTGTCAAGATCTTGTCTAAAAGCATGATCATCAAGTGTGCGGAAATCTCTTCGAGTACTGGTCACCTTTTTGGGAGATGTTTTTTTTTTGTATATCTCAGGGTACATTTAACAAAATGATGTTTAGATAGAAGAGATTCTTTAACACTATAGTTTACAACCATATTATCATCAGCCCTTGATATTAGGAGATCAAGAGTATTACCTGACTCATGGGTAGAACAAGATATATGTTGCTGAAACCCAGCAGTAGACAGAGAATTTTGGAAATTTCGAACTTCAGACTTAGTAGGAATATTAACATGAATGTTAAAATCACCCAAAATCACCAACTTGTTTGGCATAGTGGTGACATCTTTAACAAATTTGTCAAATTCATGGATGAAATCAGATGTACGATATTTATTTACAACTGAAGGAGGTGGTCTATACATATAAACCGAAGTCCAGACTGTAAGTCTGTTACACAACAATGTTCAAATAATTTAGTATCCCACTCAGTTACTGTAATAGTAAGATTGAGAGTCGATTTATACAAAATGCCTATTCCTCCACCCCTTGTCTTACTTCCTCTTGAAAAGTTCAGAAATGAGTATCCCATTGGTTTAAGTTCTTGAATTATAGCGTATTCTTCACTGAAAAGCCAGGTTTCTACCAGAAAGAGAATGTCAACATCCCCTTTCAGTACATAGTCACAAATATAGATAGTCGCCAATGTCAATGGGATGTTCAGAGATGTTGGGGTCAAAGGTCATTAAGGGTCACACAACGGATGTTTTCGTGGTCTTAGACCACATTTATGTACATGTCTAGTATGTATTTGCAACTGCAATTTTTGTTCTTTGCCCACTAAGAAAACTGACATTTTCACACGCTTCGCTGCAGCAAAAAGTCCCAGTAAAACCAGAACAAAATATTCTCGTCCCCTGACCCCCCGTAAATTTTAATGCTTCCATTGACTCTGATTAAAATAAATGGTTTATTGCACAGCCGTGGCACGGCTGCCGTGTCTTTTTCTTACAAGATCTTCTTACAGAGCCGTGACATACGGCTGTGTCTTTTTTTTACAGGATCTTCTTTCTTCTTTCGTCTTTCTTCTTTCTTCTTTCTTCTTTATTCTTCCTTCTTTCTTCTTTCTTCTTCTGCCGACCATTACATTTGCTCTAGCATTTACATGCATGCATCGATTTTGATTTGCTCCCGGTCACTTCCGGTATAAAATCAAATATCTTAAAACAATTTTATAAGCTAAGAAAAACAAAGGAGAGTGACGGTATGTGCACACATGAATTATGTTTACCTAATGTATATGTGGTTTTTTTTTATTTGGGGTCATTCCGGTCCAAGACGAAAAACATTCAAAACGTCCCTTCTGTCACAAATAACATGGCTGAGTGATACTATGTGCACACATGCTTTGACATAAGCCAATGCCTATGGGGTTTTCGTAGATTTTGGTGTTAAAGGTCATTAACGGGTCACAACACGGCTATGTTCGTTGTCTTAGACCACCGCTAAGTCTAGTTTTTATTTCAAATATGTTATTTAACTTTACTCGCTACTTGATTGTTATCTAAAACCATGCTAGTTTCTTTCTGATATATAAAACCAATATTAATAACTCTATCAACAAAGTTATCATGATGTTGGTATGCTTATTTTGTGTACGTGTCATTTGGCAGGAAACATTTTACAAATACACTAATATGATGATAATCGCATGCACCTGCCATGCTGAAATGATCAGTTTTAATCTCGTATGATTGAAAAAATATTTGTTTTCCATCCGTGGTACATATGTTTAATCACATCAAACTTAATTAAGTTTCATAATTACCATCGCACATGGTGTGATTACAATTCAGGTATTGCTTTTCTATTTTGTTTATTTGTTTCATTTCAAATTTTGTTCATTCGTTTTGTTTATTGTACCCTTCCATTCGTTCACCAAATATCTTAAAACAATTTTATAAGCTAAGAAAAACATAGGAGAGTGACGGTATGTGCACACATGAATTATGTTTACCTAATGTATATGTGTTTTTTATTTGGGGTCAAAGGTCATTAAGGGGTCACTTCCGGTCCAAGACGAAAAACATTCAAAATTTCCCTTTTGTCACAAATAACATGGCTGAGTGATACTATGTGCACACATGCTTTGACATAAGCCAATGCCTATGGGGTTTTCGTAGATTTTGGTGTTAAAGGTCATTAACGGGTCACAACACGGCTATGTGCGTTGTCTTAGACCACCGCTAAGTCTAGTTTTTATTTCAAATATGTTATTTAACTTTACTCGCTACTTGATTGTTATCTAAAACCATGCTAGTTTCTTTCTGATATATAAAACCAATATTAATAACTCTATCAACAAAGTTATCATGATGTTGGTATGCTTATTTTGTGTACGTGTCATTTGGCAGGAAACATTTTACAAATACACTAATATGATGATAATCGCATGCACCTGCCATGCTGAAATGATCAGTTTTAATCTCGTATGATTGAAAAACTATTTGTTTTCCATCCGTGGTACATATGTTTAATCACATCAAACTTAATTAAGTTTCATAATTACCATCGCACATGGTGTGATTACAATTCAGGTATTGCTTTTCTATTTTGTTTATTTGTTTCATTTCAAATTTTGTTCATTCGTTTTGTTTATTGTACCCTTCCATTCGTTCACCAAATATCTTAAAACAATTTTATAAGCTAAGAAAAACATAGGAGAGTGACGGTATGTGCACACATGAATTATGTTTACCTAATGTATATGTGTTTTTTATTTGGGGTCAAAGGTCATTAAGGGTCACTTCCGGTCCAAGACGAAAAACATTCAAAATTTCCCTTTGTCACAAATAACATGGCTGAGTGATACTATGTGCACAAATGCATTGACATAAGCCAATGCCTATGGGGTTTTCGTAGATTTTGGGGTCAAAGGTCATTAAGGGGTCACAACACGGGTCACAACACGTGTGATTTCAATTCAGGTATTGCTTTTCTATTTTGTTTGTTTGTTTCATTTCAAATTATGTTCATTCGTTTTGTTCCTTCCATTCGTTTACCAAATATATGTTTACCGTTTTACTGAAATGTATAGGGAATTTGTGTTGTCGGACTAGCGGCGTGTCGGACTAGCGGCGTGTCGAACTAGCGGCGTGTATGAAATTGTAAACTCTTAAGTTGTTTTTGTACCGGGGCCAGCAAAGCTGGCTGGCCTCGGTACTTATTAGTCGGATATAAAAAATTGTCGTTTCTAGACTATATATGAAACAGAAATTCATAAAGAAAGCACGTACCTGAATCAAGTTGTTTTGATGATGATTTATGTTTGTAATGTGTAAACATATAACTTGTGGTTGAACGGAATTTTTGTGTTGATACGATGAAGGATAAAGTACAGGTTTTTGTCACTTTTTTAGAAATCAAATTAAATGTTGATGGAAGGTGATGGAATTATTACAAGTCAGTCGCTTTTTCGGTTACAGCGTTCACCTTAAGTGCTGTTTCATGTGTAGTTCAGCTGCATGTAGGCTTACCTAGGTAAGAGACTGTCATAAAGTCAAAGGTCACTATAGTTGGGATACGCTAAGTACTGTGACGATCCCACTTTGTCAGGATAGCGACGAGATTATCACACCACTGAAGCGAAATATCCGTCAAATTTCTCATGCAGAATTAGTTTATATGCCGAACTTATACAGGGAATCATTAGCTCATATTGATTCAGCAGATTGAGCAGAAGCGTCTGGCGGGAATTGTTGAAGTCAGACATTTGGGAGGAGATTTTGTGAGAATTGTTAATAACCTAAATAGTTCAATTTGCGTGGTAGGCCTATACCGGCCGTGTATAATTCGAATTGCGTATAGTGCAAGATGATGGTAATAATAAATCTAGAAAACAATGCCACATGGAACACCAAGATAGCGGTGTGTTTCTGAATCTTGCACAGCAACATCTATCTTTCATTGGCTGATTTGTTGGTCATAAGGGACGCACCATTAGACTTCAAGGTGGGGGTTTAGGAAGTTTAAAAAAGACCTTCCCCCACTCCATGAGCAAAAAAACTTTCCCCACCAACACTAAAAACAAAACAAAAACTTTCCCCACTTAATTGTGTATAAATGCATGAAATTAACAAAAAACTTGCCGCTGGAACTTTTCCCCGACTCCAATTCCCCAACCCCTCCTTTGAAGTCTAATGATGCGTCCCTAATATTTCTCATGTCTGACATCTTGAGATACTTTCCTTGCCACGCTTACGTAACATCCACAGCGACAGTTACTTGATTGGCTGATTTGGGGGTCAATATATTCACCCCGCCCGAAGGTATGGACATTACGTAATGAATTATTACCAAAAAATGACCATGTTCAGTTATTCATGGTGTAAAATAGTAATGTCTCAACAAAAGTAGATCACAGTGATTCCTTTACAATGTACCCATTGCCGATAACTCATCCAAGTTGGTGCCATCAATTCACCTACACTTTTCATAACATTCCAGAAATATTTGTTTTATTGTATGCAATTGCTAGAGTTCCAGAATTGAACATGTTTATACATTCCAATAGTGATCTACGTTTGTTACTTATATTTTTATAATTGACAGTATGTCTATTATACTCAAAACATTTACACACAACAACAACTAATTGTGCTGTGGCAAGAATATAACAAACACAAGCCCTAAACAAAATAGGCAAATACTATCAAACAACACAAATTGCAATGATGTATGCACGTACTGCTAAAGATTGACGTCAGCAGAAGTCAACACATCTATACGTTGCTATGAAGAACTGAATTTCGTAATAATTACCCTATGCCACTATGATATACCATGTCTCCAAACAATACAACTTATAGTTCTGTATCTTCTTGTAACTTTTGTATCAACTTTTTATGTACATTACTTTTGTACCTTTTATCACTTTAAATGTACCAAGTGCCATCTATATGTGTCATATTAAGGGGGTTCGAAACGATGTTTCTGGAAAACAGAAACTGAATTTAGAACCATTTGAATAGATTGGATAAGTTAAGCTAAATACACTGAGCAAAATAGTTTTTGTTTGAAGGAAATCGGACATACGGTTGTCAAGATATGCATGTTTTTAGTTTCTTTGTATTCTATTGTTTTTGCCAATATATTGATGAAGTTAATGAGGAAAATTGGCAAAATGTGCTCATGAATATTCATGTTTGCCAATATTATACCAATATCTTATGAATAAACCTTTATACTACTTTTATTTTATATGATTTTGACATGATACTTTGCCAATGTGTTTCTATGGCCTAAAACATTACCATGTGATTTTCCCGCCCATCTAATTTGCATATTTGCATAATTAATTAGCTTTATACTTAAGGCTAATTAACTATGCAAATATGCAAATTAGATTTGCGGGAAAATCACACGTTAAAGGTTTAGGTCATAGAGACACATTGGCAAAGTTTCAGGTCAAAATACATAAAGGTAAAAGTAGTATGAAGGTTTATTCATAAAATATTGGGAAAATATTGGCAAAAATTAATATTAATGAGCACATTTTGCCAATTTTCTTCATTAACTTCATCAATATATTGGCAAAAACAATAGAATACAAAGAATCTTTCAACAGCAATATCTCAAAAACCGTTTGTCCGATTTGGCTCAAATTTTAGAATTAAGATTATTTTGCATATCTCTCTGCAACAAGTCTATTTTAATCTCAATCAGAGCAACTTGATTTTGCCTTTCGTACCACCTTAATAAATATCATGTTATCAATAAAAACTTCATTTCAAGTGTATTAGCGTCAACTAGGAATAATCCTTTTCACCATGATTACCACCAATCAACCAGTACTTCCCACCATCCAAAATCTCCCTATTTTGCCAGCCAACAATATCACATAATTATCAGAGATTACCCTATATGTCTAATTGCAAGCATCCAACCAAGGCCAATCAATTAGATGCACATCCTTGAATCACAATTGTCATTTTAAAACCATGTCTCGCCTGTCAAATATTACACATGTGTCATATTAATAAATATCATGTTATCAATAAAACTTCATTTCAAGTGTATTAGCGTCAACTATGAATAATCCTTTTCACCATGATTACCACCAATCAACCAGTACTTCCCACCATCCAAAATCTCCCTATTTTGCCAGCCAACAATATCACATACTTATCAGAGATTACCCTATATGTCTAATTGCAAGCATCCAACCAAGAGCAATCAATTAGATGCACATCCTTGAATCACAATTGTCATTTTAAAACCATGTCTCGCCTGTCAAATATTACACATTATAAGCATCTTTCAGAAGGATTATTTAATCTTCCCATGGAATCATTCCTGTCCCGGTACATCCCTTTTTAAAGTTTTTTTTTTTAATTTCATGTATGCTTGTATACAATTCATGTATGTGCTCAATATACAGATTTTATGAATCTTGTAAGTTTATTCTATAAATTGGTCATGTTTAAAGTCTAATACTGCATCATTCAACATCGATACGATGTGTCTTAATTCGCAAATTGTTTTGGATAAATATGTTCTTTGTAAATATGTTCTTTATAATATTGGCATGCAAGCTTAGTAATAGAGAGATTGCGAAATTTACGTGAAACGTGACACGGGAATGCCAACGGCAAGCTACGTTAGTCGAAAATCGGTTATTATGCCTCTAGAGGGTGAAATCTATTGTGAATTGGTCAATCGTGGAATTACCGTAAGCCGATTACGTTGCGGTTGGTAGCGAAAAATGACGTTCCAAAATGACAAAAAAAAAGCGCATTATAAAATGCAGAAAAATGTTATGTTTATCTTGCTATGAAGCGAATCAAAGTATCCTAATAGAACAAGTAGAGTCCGACATGTAATAAAATCCATTTTGGGGGTTAAAATTTGATCTCGTATAGACAAAAAGAAGTGAACAAATTTCGATTTTTTTTCGACGCGAATTCGAACGGGCAGATTGCCTATTCATTTGTGTGTGGAAAATGCCGTCCAAAAATCAGCTTGCGAAGAGGCGTTTTAAGCAAGATTGTGTAGTGTTACGGCATAAATGCGGTATACTTGTCTGTTTAGGACGGGGAACAGAAGTTCGTGCAACTCTATTTTTCTCCTTGCTTTTTCGTCGTGCATTAAACAGCTGTCAAAGTGTTTTGCTTATGGATACTATTCAGCAAAATGTTTTTAAAACATGATAATGCATGTGTTTTTGGTTTTAGTTAAAACATTTTGATAACATATCGATGTATGTTTATATAAAAATCATGAAAACTCGTGTTATACTGAAAAAATAATGCAACAACATTTTAAGCCACAATTCGAAATGCTATAGTAAAATATCATTTGGCAAACATAAGTGTCTATTGTGTTAGAACGTTTATCAGCAAGTTTTGAACAAAAGGTTTTTTGAATGTTATTAAAACGTTTAATGCCCTTGACCCTCATATAGCATTTAACGTTTTCTGTAATATATGTGTGTTTGGTGGGTAGTAATCGAAGGCATATTAGATTATCTATTTTCATTTTGCTTTAGAAAGTAAGCAGGGTATTATTTATATGATAATGGAGTTAGTTTCTTGTTATTCGAATAATATACACCAAGACTTCCTAGGCATCCAACACCAAACTCTGTTTAGATTATTTAGACAAATAGCATAAACGTGTGAACATAGGCCTATACACCAATCCGAGAAGCGTTTACTGTATTTGGCCCTCTATTGACGGCAACACAGATGTACCAGAGCGGGAGATTTAATTCGTAATTCAATACGCATGATTGTGTATTGAATATCACTGTTGTGTACAATTCCCGGGTACAATTCTGTATATCACACAATAAATAATGGATGGAACCCCCGACCTCGGGACACCGCAGTTTTACACCGGGGACACCGCAGTAATGGCGAAGTCGGATAGGTGTATACTCATTTTCCAATAGCCCGCAAAACTCAAATATCGCTAATCTGGACTGAATGCTTAGAACATTATAGATACAGCCAGTCGTATTTGCATATCAATACCAAGGAAACTAGTTCGATGAAAGAAGATAATCTTCTCTGGTTCGATGCACCCAAGGTGAATCAATGGGTGCTTCCTATTACCTTTAGATTATTTGTCTCAGCATAGCGCCATCATGATTGCAATTGCGTTTACACATAGTCTTGGTTCAGACTCTATGCGGCTATTACGAACATACTAGGAACGACGAGCGTTAGGACCGACACAAACTGGCTGTGTAGGAGGCTAGTTTGGATGTGAACGGGACCATGGCGTTCTACCGCAAAATGCAGAAATCCGTCACCCGTATGGCGTTTGCAGTGAACGCCTCTCCGCAATCTCTCTAATATCTAAGTGAAACCCTAATATTTTTGCTGTGTTTACAGCATAACTAGGTTATTGCTTTATATATATATTTTACTTTATTTGTTTGTTGTTTTATTTATTTATGTCTTGTTTATGTGTTGTATGCTCCCATCTTGTAAAAAGAAATCAGAAAGTTAATTAGCAATTTATGTAAGAAATATGTTCACAAATGTTGCAGTGACCTATCTGCAAAGGAATTCAGAAGCAATGACTATACAAAATATTGGCATTGCTGCAGCTGTAATGAAAATTTGACACTGCCTTTTAATCATTTTACTGACGAACGCGAATTCCAACTTGAATTGTTTAGGTGTTTTGAGGACATATCAGCTGATACTGAATATATGAAATCCCATTATGATAGCATGAAATACAATCATTTTGATAATGATGATTCATTTGAAGTAAATGATTGTAAAAGTAACACACAATATAAAAGAAACAGCCGGTATAAAAAACAGCAATTTATCATTACTTTGTAGCAATGTAAGAAGTCTGACTAAAAACTTTGATGCATTAAAGGAATTACTCTCAGAAATTGATGTCAACTTTCAAATCATTGGACTGGTTGAAACTTGGTTGAAAGAAAAGCCTCATGATTACTATCATCTAATCAACATTGAATTATGTAATAGAAATGACAAGAGAGGCGGTGGTGTTTCTATGTATGTTGATGAGAATATTGCTTCTAATATTAGACATGATATTAATGATCTAAATCAGCTGAAGTATACTAAATCGATGTTTATAGAAATTGAAAAAAGTAATTCGCAAAACATTGTAGTTGGTGTAGTGTATAGACCACCTGACCAAACTATTGATGAATTTAATAAATATATTGATGCTGTATTATGTAAAATAACAGGTCAGGAAAATAAGCTCCTATATATAATGGGTGATTTTAATATAAACCTACTCAATGATGATGTTCATAAACCAACTGGTGAATTTGTAGATGTTATAACATCATATTCTCTATATACCCTAGTATAACTAAACCGACTCGGATAACTAGAAAATCAGCAACTCTGATTGATAACTTTTTTACCAACAATTATGCAAATCAAACATCTGGCATTATTCTAACTGATATAAGTGACCATCTTCCTATATTTGTGTCTACAAACTTAAGTGTTTATGGTAAAAATACCAAAGATTTTGTCATCGAAATTAGGGATATGAGTGTACAAAACATTGATGCACTTAAAGATAAACTTAGCAAGGTTGACTGGGACAATGTGTGTGAAAATCATGATGCCAATGTATCATACAACAAGTTTATTAATAACTTTAAAGCGGTTTTTGATGAATGTATTCCAAAAAAAGGTAGTTAAGAAATCTCATACAAAAAATAGGATGCCTAGGGCACCTTGGATAACTTATTCTCTACTAAAATGTATTCGTTGAAAGAACAAGTTGTTCAAAAAACATATCCAAAAACCTACTGATGCGAGTGTACATAAATATAAGTATAATGCACCTATCAAATGCATCCCCGGCCCCTGGGGACCCGGGGATGGCCGGGTCGTGGGCCGTGGATTTTGGGTTTAAAAGTTCAAGTCCCGGGTAAACACCTGGCCAGTCCCGGACCCACCCGGGCACAACTATCAGCCACTCCCCGGCCCCCGAGGCGAATATCCGATGCAAACCGATGCAAACCCCGGGAATTCCTCGGCCCAAGTTCCCGGCCCTGAGCATCGGATATAGGCCTGGATCTACATATGGTTTTAATATCGCGGGCTCAAAATTCGGTATTCAGGTATGTCTTCACTAAATGGACTGCCGAGCTCTGGACATGCTGGGAGGATTCAAACGCTTCAAATATAGGACAACATCTGTGTTCCATTGCAAATACGTCAGTTACTCACCTTGTTGCGGAACATCTAAAAACGATAACGAAATTAAGGCTACCTAGATTCTCGTCACTAGTGCAGAGCAGCGTAATTCTCAGATATAGGCCTACTGTTTCCACTTTCGGACTAACGTCTATAAATATGTCTAATGACCCTTTTTCGGACGAGCACACCGTCGAAGGAATTTTTAACGTTACATATCAATGTCGGACCCCAGTCACCCGTCTTTCCCGTAGTCATTTCGTGTATTTTTCATCCTTTACAGTCAGTGGCAGGGGAACGGGACAAGAGGGGGATCCCTGTGTGCCATCAAGTGCTTTATTTAATATGCGTGCTTGTTCTAAATATATTACATGGCATGAATGGCGGGTCGGAAAACGCCGGGAATAACCCAGGAATATCGTATTGATATAGGGCATACATGTCATGCATGTAGGTCTATATGATTAAAACCCTGGGATTAAAACATCAAAGATATGAAAGAAACAGATCACTGCATTTACATCTGTCCACGATTATACGGGTGTCTCGAATGTTCGATCTTTGCATGAACATTTTAAGCACATAATATTATAGGCCTACATATGATTTTTTTTATGTCAATCCAAAATGCAACTTCAATAATTATAATTAGGCTATTATGTAAAGGCCCATACCCCATCCAATTAGGCCTACCTTGTATCTTGTTTAAAATCAAATGACCATCTATCAAATTTTTGGCGCACTAGTTATTAATATTTTGTTTGCTCACGAGGTTGTCATTTTGGGTAATATTGTTTTATTATCACGGTCAGTTTTGTTTTTGAGTGTAGGCCTAATAATTTAAAACTTTACTCTCGGCGGGTGGTTAAAGCTTTAAAAAAATAAAAACCAATACATTTGGCATAAATAAGCGTATCGCAGGCTCTCGTTTGAACGTGCATGTCAAAAAGCCAGTGTGGTCTGGTTAAACAAAAAACATGTTAACTTTAGAGCCCCGCTATAAAATAGCAGATACATGAACTACTATGGCAAAATTTGGAAACAACAGCCAAGATTTTGTTTTTGGAATGGATTTATATGAACAGTAACATTATTAATGTGGCGACTAAGTGGATTATTAACATACATCCACGGCTCAAGTACGGCCAAGTGATAGGATCCCCTGACCCATAAATGTGGACATCCTTACTAGCAAACCACGGCCCATGTTACTGGTTGGAAAACCCCGGGTAAGTTACGACATAATCCCGGCCCGGCTCGGGTAAAGTCGGCCCACTTTCCCGGGGTTTTGGCCGACGTCAAGTCTTATACCAGTCCCGGCCAACACCCGGCTCCCCCCGGGACACGTTTTGAGTCAAATCCCGGCCACATGATGTCAAGTCCCGGACCATCCCCGGGTCCCCAGGGGCCGGGGTTGCATTTGATATGTGCATAAATGTATCGTAACAAGTTAAACTCCTTATTGAGGAGGGCAAAACAAAATTATTTCAGTTCACAACTGGACAAAGAAAGGTATATTATGAGAAATACATGGATAATTCTGAATTCTGTACTCAGATGTCCAAAAAATACATCTTCTCAAACGTTTGTAAGTGACAATGAAACTTATAATGATCCATCAAAAGTAGCAAACAAATTCAATGACTTCTTTGCCAGTATTGGACCTAGCTGCCTCTATAGGTTAAATACCACAAATAGGCCTGGGCGATACATTGAAATACAGGGTGTCCCAAAAAGGAGGCCCCTCATTGCGCCCTCTTTTTCTCCTATTTTTGAAAGGTTTATCAAATGTATTTTGGTATGCAAAGAAACCTTAAATCGTTAGCTTTAATAAACCAAAACAATTATTTCAATCGGCTCACAATTTTTGAAGATATGCCCTCTTTGAGAAATGTACCCGTTTTTCACTGTGTCCACGGATGAGGTTTGGCTACATCAAAGATTTAAACGAAACACACGGTTAATGACATGGATAGATAAAAGCATTAGGCTTGGGAAAGCATTCACTATAAGCGAGGATCACCAGCAAGCTCCAAACATCTTCGCAACCCCGTATTACTGCTGCATTCGAAAGTATCCAGCGTACAAGGATGGTACACAACGCAATTGTTGCAATAAGGACTGGGGCTGAAAGGGCTGAAACCTGTCTTCGTCAAGGAGGCACCCAGGTAGAGGGCAGAGCATGCAGCACAGTAAACTCAAAAGAACCAAAGACAAACTAAACAGCCCATTTCAGGGCTACCTTTTATTCCAAAAAAGAGAAATGACTTATGTTGGCAATAAAAAGAAATACAATAAAGTAAGAAAGTAACAAAACATAATGAAACAAAAAGGCATAGAATAATCGAGAAAAATATAAGTTATTCCAAGTATAGCAAAAGTCCCATCCCACATCAATTTCGCCCAAATTAATGACACTTAACAAAATCCATAACCCATAAGGCCACTGGTAAAGCCCATTCCCTAAAATAAAGTTGTTATTTTATAAAGTTATCATCGAGTAATGTTTTATATTCACGCATGGTATATGCATTTTTCAATCTTTGAAGTAGCCAAACCCCCTCCGTGGACAGAGTGAAAAACGGATACATTTCTTTAAAACAGCACATCTTCAAAAGTTATGAGCCGATTGAATTAATTGTTTCGGTTTATTAAAGCTAACGGGTAAAGGCTTCTTTACATACCAACATATACTTGATCAACTTTTCTGAAATAGGAAAAAAAGAGGGCGCAATGAGGGGTCTCTTTTTATTGGGACACCCTGTACGACGAGTAACTATTTGTTTTCATGGCATTTGAAAAGCCTGCATTAAAATCGCTGAAATTGATCAAGTTATATAGCCAAAAAAGTACTTTTTAGAGGTTGATGCTTCAAAATGGTACATTTTCTCTCATTATATGGCATTTTTGTTGTAATAGTACCAAAATTCTTCGCACGGCTTCGGTTTTTAGTAAATATTCGCCCTATCATATTGTAACTTCCAGCTTCGAGGGCGCACTGTCATTTTAAGGTGTTTACGGTTCAGTGCGTTAAAACAAGAAAAGTCTCACCTAAAAGTCAACCTATGTTAAATTGTTGATCATTTGGCATCTAAATCATGCGGGGGGGTAGGAACAAGGAATTATTCATGACGATGCGTGAGATTTAGTCATTTTTCAGCTCTTTGCGTGAGATTTACTACCTAGGCGTGAGATTTTACTACCTTGGCGTGAGACCGTGAGAAAGTGACCGAATGCGTGAGACTCACGGCCAATGCTTGACAGCCCTGCTAAGGTAGTAACGTAGTAACAGGTTGAGGGGGGGGGGGACTTGTGGCATTAGTATTGGGTTTACGACTGGTTTCTGTGAGTTCAGGGCTTCTAAATTCAACAACCTTCGCTTGCCTGCGTATACATATAGAAAGCTTAATGATGATGAAAAGTCAATGTTGATGATCATATAGACATTGCACTTTGTTAATTAGACCCACATGCACATTTTGTTGGTGATTTCATTGCCTTAAATATCGTACATAGGCATGTACGTGTAAATACAGTAAAGGCTAGACATTTTGCTTAAGCTTTAAGGCGCATGTAAGGTCTATAGTCACGTGTAAAATAAAACCAAGTCTTTGTGTACACGTTGTCTACAGCATCCTGTATGGCCCCACTCTATCGTAACTCAAGCCGGAACCCTAACTTGTCTCTCATTATATGGCATTTTTGTTGTAATAGTACCAAAATTCATACGCACGGCTTCGGTTTTTAGTAAATATTTGCCCTATCATATTGTAACTTCCAGCTTCGAGGGCGCACTGTCATTTTAAGGTGTTTACGGTTCAGTGCGTTAAAACAAGAAAAGTCTCTGGTCAACCTATGTTAAATTTTTGATCATTTGGCATCTAAATCATATAGTTTCACCTGATATTACTGGCATTGAACTGTGAGAGTTCTGAATATGAGAAAATTCCACCCGGAATTAGGCATTTTGCCATTGAAACCCGTGTAATACATAATTGGTAGTATTTAACCTATAAAACACCAAGGTAAAAATTTTGATGAGTATCTAACTAATAGTTGCAACTCTGGTTGTTTTTTCAAACCGACAGACGAAAATGAAATCCTGAAGATTATTAACAACTTAGGTAATAGAACAAGTCCATGTTATGATATAATAAAGTCTGACGTGGTAAAATTGGTTGCCACTGAAATTTTATATCCATTGAAAATCATTTTCAACAAGTCACTAACAGAAGGAATTGTTCCTGATGCTCTGAAAATAGCAAAGGCTGTACCTATATATACGAAAGATTCTCCACAGTTATTTGGTAATTATAGACCAGTATCTGTGTTGCCTTGTTTTTCAAAAATTCTTGAAAGAATTGTTCATGAAAGATGTAGTAACTTTTTAAATGCCAAAGAATTACTGTACAATAGGCAATATGGGTTTCGTCATAAACAATCTACATATATGGCTGTATTATTACTACAAGGTAATACGATTATGAAGATTATCATTCATCCAGGTAAAAATAACTATGAAATTATTATAATCTGATCTACTGGACTTACGTTTTTGTGAGTGGCAATATTTCACATCCTATCTTGGATGCATCATCAGGCCAACTGATGTTAAAGCGGCAAAAGTTCGTTGACCTGTGAAGAGGATGTTACGTCACAGGTCGAAGATGAGCCCAACCTCTGAGGGATCTTCTTTATCGCTGAACAATAGCAACTAGTGGTTATAGGAAGAAGGTTATTGACTCTCTCCAACAACTTGAGAAATCTGACGTTATCGACCGTATCTTGTATCATAAAATATACCCTGGTGAGTCGGTACCCAAATTTTATGGTCTACCTAAGATCCATAAACCCCATGCTCCATTGAGACCTATTGTTAGCAGTGTGGACTCGGTCACGTACAATGTAGCTAAACACATCGCTTACATTATTGGACCGCTGGTTGGGAAATCACAACACCATATTATTAACTCCCAGGACTTCGTCAACAAAGTTCGCGATATTCGATTGGATGATAATGAGACTATTACCTCTTATGATGTGTCAGCGTTGTTCACCTGTGTACCACCGAAGGAAGCGATAGACTGTGTTAGCGAATTTCTAAGGAAGGATAACACCTTGAATGAGCGCACGAAACTTAGTCCAGACCAAGTTTGTGAACTTCTGGAACTTTGTCTTAATACCACCTGTTTCGTCTACGATGGAAAATATTACAGACAACGCCATGGATGCGCGAAGGGATCGCCGGTTTCACCGATTGTTGTAAACCTGTTTATGGAACAGTTTGAACGGTTGGCTCTTGCATCGTATACCGGCACCCCCCCTACGCACTGGTTTCGATATGTCGACGACACGTGGGTGAAGATTCGTAAGGATCAATTAACCCCCCTTCTTTGATCACATTAATAGTGTCAACGAACATATTAAGTTCACCCAGGAAGAACTCAAGGAAGGCAAACTTGCCTCTTTGGACTGTTTAGTTACAGTGGAAAGTGATGGTCGCTTAGAAACTTCTGTGTACAGAAAGGACACACACACAGATCAGTACTTGCTATTTGATTCCCACCATCCACTGATTCATAAGCTCGGAGTAATACGGACACTATTTCATAGAGCGGACACGATTCCGTCAAGCGAGAAGGCAAAGGAAAAGGAACGCGAACACCTTCAGAAGGCCTTGAATCTTTGCGGATATCGCGATTGGACTTTTCACAAGGCTCTCTCTCAAACCAAATCAGCTGATAAAGTGGCCACCGCACAAGCTACACAAGGTGACGGTGAATCTAAACGCGGCAGGAACGTGACTATTCCATACGTATCTGGACTGTCGGAGAAACTTCGCAGAATTTTCAAAGATCAAGGAATCCCAGTGTCATTCAAACCTAAGAACACTTTGTGGCAAGCGCTGGTCCATCCCAAGGACAAACAACCAAAGGACAAACAAAGCAACATTGTGTACGCAATTCAGTGCAAGGACAGTGGATGCGATGACCTTTACATAGGGGAGACCAAACAGACTCTAGCGAAGCGCATGTACCAGCATAGGAGAGCTAGCACTGGTTGCGGAGACTCTGCGGTTTACACGCACTTAGATAGCACTAATCATTCATTTGACAACACGGACGTCAAGATATTAGATCGCGAAAGCAGATGGTTTGAGAGAGGAGTCAAGGAAGCGATTTATGTTAAACGGGAGGAGCCTTCACTTAACAAGGGAGGCGGGCTACGACACAACTTGACAGGGGCATATTGTTCAGCGATAAAGAAGATCCCTCAGAGGTTGGGCTCATCTTCGACCTGTGACGTAACATCCTCTTCACAGGTCAACGAACTTTTGCCGCTTTAACTTCAGTTGGCCTGAATGATAAGCATCCAAGATAGGATGTGAAATATTGCCACTCACAAAAACGTAAGTCCACTAGATCAGATTATAATAATTTCATAACTACAAGGTAATAATTAAAGTAACTCAACTGTCAAAAATGCCTCCTTTGGCCCCCATGGAGCAGATTTCGCAACGTCAGCATGCAAAAAAGGAAAGGGTCACATCCAATACGGGAAGCATAAGCAATGCACATGAATTCTCTACTGTAGACCCATGTTTTTAAGGGTACAGGGCGTTAGTCCGACACACCGCTAGTCCGACACGCCGCTAGTCCGACACGCCGCTAGTCCGACACGCCGCTAGTCCGACAACACAAATTCCCTATACTTAGAGGTGCGTCAGTCCGAAAATGAAAAGCACGGCGCTAGTCCGAAAAAAGCATGCGCTAGTCCGAAAATGAAAACCACTGCAACAGTCCGACACGCCGCTAGTCCGAAATTTAATTATGAAAACCACGCCGCTAGTCCGACAAAATTCGGACTAGCGGCGTGGTTTTATAATTTTAAAAACACGCCGCTAGTCCGAATCTGAAAAGCACTTTGTTGGTCCGACACGCCGCTAGTCCGAATCTGAAATACACTGCGCTAGTCCGAATCTGGAAAATACTCCTTCAGTCCGACACTGCGCTAGTCCGAATCTGAAAAACACGGCTCTAGTCCGAAACTGAAAACCATAGCGCTAGTCCTAAACTGAAAAGCAATGCGCTAGTCAGAAATTGAAAACCATTGCGCTAGTCCGAATCTGTAAACCACTGCGCTAGTCCGAATCAGAGAACACTGCGCCAGTCCGAATATTCCGACAGCGCAGTGTTTCACAGATTCGGACTAGCGCAGTGGTTTTCAATTTCGGACTAGCGCAGTGTTTCACAAATTCGGACTAGCGCAGTGGGTTTCAATTTCGGACTAGCGCCGTGCTATTTAGACTTAAGCATAATATGATTAACTGTCTTTAAGCTTCAGTTTAATGTAGGTATTTGCATGTTTTTTTTAATGAATTTATTACTTAATTCGTTTTTATTTTTTAGGGTGGACAAACTATGGCACAAGACAAGTTAGCACGAGTTACCATGTTTTTGCAAGCAAATGTAAAACTATGAGGGGCAAATCTTTTTAACGTATATCAAAATATATATACTTTAAGATAGTATCTTATCATCTAATCAATTAGGCTTTATCTAATTGGGCTCTCTGTTGTTTTAGGACGCCATTGGTGATTTTTAGCTCGTACTCTGCTCGTAGAATAGTTATTATCCGCTGGTTGATCTGGGTAAACATGGTCAAGAATAAAATTTGTTTATGTGCCGTTGAGAACATGTTGCCAAAATGTATGTAAAAGTTGAATATTTTAAAAGTATCTACTATTCAAGTTTTGTCTGTAGCGCTACATGACCCGTGCTGGGTGTGACCGAGGAGACGCCACTCAATCAGGGCCGTCGCTATAGACGATTTTCTCGGGGGGGTTGTCGAGAAATAAATTTTGCTGGTATATCATGGCCGGATTTACCCTTTGCTGGCCCCTGCGCAACATGATTGCCACCCATCTTCAGTGGCGTACCGTGGCCGCTCCTACCCCGGGGGCGAACTTTTTTCCGTAGTTAACATTTGAATAGGAGGGAGTTTAAAAAGATCCATATACATAGTGTCTCCAAATCCAGATGTGTCAAAACCCACATTCAATCGTATATACATAAAATGTCTACATACCTGATTCAATCATCCTGTACATAATAAGTCTTTTTATATATAATGTTCATATGCTCTGTGTCTTGGTGTCATTGGTGACAAAACCTGGATTCAATCATCCTTTATATAATATGTTTTTATATTATATATATAATGTGTTTTTGCTCTGTGTCTTGGTGTCATTGGTGACAAAACCTGGATTCAATCATCTTATATATAATATGTCTTTTTATATTATAAATAGAATGTGCTTTTGCTCTGTGTCTTGGTGTCATTGGTGACAAAACCTGGATTCAATCATCCTGTATATAATATGTCTTTTTATATTATAAATATAATGTGCTTTTGCTCTGTGTCTTGGTGTCATTGGTGACAAAACCTGGATTCAATCATCTTATATATAATATGTCTTTTTATATTATAAATATAATGTGCTTTTGCTCTGTGTCTTGGTGTCATTGGTGACAAAACCTGGATTCAAGCATTCTATATATATTATGTCTTTTATATTATAAATATAATGTGTTTTTGCTCTGTGTCTTGGTGTCATTGGTGACAAAACCTGGATTCAAGTATTCTATATTATAATATGTGTTTTTATATTATAAATATAATGTGTTTTTGCTCTGTGTCTTGGTGTCATTGGTGACAAAACCTGGATTCAAGCATTCTATATATATTATGTCTTTTTATATTATAAATATAATGTGTTTTTGCTCTGTGTCTTGGTGTCATTGGTGACAAAACCTGGATTCAATCATCCTTTATATAATATGTCTTTTTATATTATAAATATAATGTGCTTTTGCTCTGTGTCTTGGTGTCATTGGTGACAAAACCTGGATTCAATCATCTTATATATAATATGTCTTTTTATATTATAAATATAATGTGCTTTTGCTCTGTGTCTTGGTGTCATTGGTGACAAAACCTGGATTCAATCATCCTATATATAATATGTCTTTTTATATTATAAATATAATGTGCTTTTGCTCTGTGTCTTGGTGTCATTGGTGACAAAACCTGGATTCAATCATCTTATATATAATATGTCTTTTTATATTATAAATATAATGTGTTTTTGCTCTGTGTCTTGGTGTCATTGGTGACAAAACCTGGATTCAAGCATTCTATATATATTATGTATTTTTCTATTATAAATATAATGTGTTTTTGCTCTGTGTCTTGGTGTCATTGGTGACAAAACCTGGATTCAATCATCCTTTATATAATATGTCTTTTTATATTATAAATATAATGTGCTTTTGCTCTGTGTCTTGGTGTCATTGGTGACAAAACCTGGATTCAATCATCTTATATATAATATGTTTTTTTATATTATAAATATAATGTGCTTTTGCTCTGTGTCTTGGTGTCATTGGTGACAAAACCTGGATTCAATCATCTTATATATAATATGTCTTTTTATATTATAAATATAATGTGCTTTTGCTCTGTGTCTTGGTGTCATTGGTGACAAAACCTGGATTCAAGCATTCTATATATATTATGTCTTTTTATATTATAAATATAATGTGTTTTTGCTCTGTGTCTTGGTGTCATTGGTGACAAAACCTGGATTCAATCATCCTTTATATAATATGTCTTTTTATATTATAAATATAATGTGCTTTTGCTCTGTGTCTTGGTGTCATTGGTGACAAAACCTGGATTCAATCATCCTATATATAATATGTCTTTTTATATTATAAATATAATGTGCTTTTGCTCTGTGTCTTGGTGTCATTGGTGACAAAACCTGGATTCAATCATCCTATATATAATATGTCTTTTTATATTATAAATATAATGTGCTTTTGCTCTGTGTCTTGGTGTCATTGGTGACAAAACCTGGATTCAAGTATTCTATATAATTATATTATGTCTTTTTATATCATAAATATAATGTGTTTTTGCTCTGTGTCTTGGTGTCATTGGTGACAAAACCTGGATTCAATCATCCTAAATATAATATGTCTTTTTATATTATAAATATAATGTGCTTTTGCTCTGTGTCTTGGTGTCATTGGTGACAAAACCTGGATTCAAGTATTCTATATATAATATGTCTTTTTATATTATAAATATAATGTGTTTTTGCCCTGTGTCTTGGTGTCATTGGTGACAAAACCTGGATTCAAGTATTCTATATATAATATGTCTTTTTATATTATAAATATAATGTGCTTTTGCTCTGTGTCTTGGTGTCATTGGTGACAAAACCTGGATTCAATCATCTTATATATAATATGTCTTTTTATATTATAAATATAATGTGCTTTTGCTCTGTGTCTTGGTGTCATTGGTGACAAAACCTGGATTCAAGCATTCTATATATATTATGTCTTTTTATATTATAAATATAATGTGTTTTTGCTCTGTGTCTTGGTGTCATTGGTGACAAAACCTGGATTCAATCATCCTTTATATAATATGTCTTTTTATATTATAAATATAATGTGCTTTTGCTCTGTGTCTTGGTGTCATTGGTGACAAAACCTGGATTCAATCATCCTATATATAATATGTCTTTTTATATTATAAATATAATGTGCTTTTGCTCTGTGTCTTGGTGTCATTGGTGACAAAACCTGGATTCAATCATCCTATATATAATATGTCTTTTTATATTATAAATATAATGTGCTTTTGCTCTGTGTCTTGGTGTCATTGGTGACAAAACCTGGATTCAATCATCCTATATATAATATGTCTTTTTATATTATAAATATAATGTGCTTTTGCTCTGTGTCTTGGTGTCATTGGTGACAAAACCTGGATTCAAGTATTCTATATAATTATATTATGTCTTTTTATATCATAAATATAATGTGTTTTTGCTCTGTGTCTTGGTGTCATTGGTGACAAAACCTGGATTCAATCATCCTAAATATAATATGTCTTTTTATATTATAAATATAATGTGCTTTTGCTCTGTGTCTTGGTGTCATTGGTGACAAAACCTGGATTCAAGTATTCTATATATAATATGTCTTTTTATATTATAAATATAATGTGTTTTTGCCCTGTGTCTTGGTGTCATTGGTGACAAAACCTGGATTCAAGTATTCTATATATAATATGTATTTTTATATTATAAATATAATGTGCTTTTGCTCTGTGTCTTGGTGTCATTGGTGACAAAACCTGGATTCAAGTATTCTATATATAATATGTCTTTTTATATTATAAATATAATGTGTTTTTTCCCTGTGTCTTGGTGTCATTGGTGACAAAACCTGGATTCAATCATCCTTTATATAATATGTCTTTTTATATTATAAATATAATGTGTTTTTGCTCTCTGTCTTGGTGTCATTGGTGACAAAACCTGGATTCAATCATCTTATATATAATATGTCTTTTTATATTATAAATATAATGTGCTTTTGCTCTGTGTCTTGGTGTCATTGGTGACAAAACCTGGATTCAATCATCTTATATATAATATGTCTTTTTATATTATAAATATAATGTGCTTTTGCTCTGTGTCTTGGTGTCATTGGTGACAAAACCTGGATTCAAGTATTCTATATATAATATGTCTTTTTATATTATAAATATAATGTGTTTTTGCCCTGTGTCTTGGTGTCATTGGTGACAAAATCTGGATTCAAGTATTCTATATATAATATGTCTTTTTATATTATAAATATAATGTGTTTTTGCTCTGTGTCTTGGTGTCATTGGTGACAAAACCTGGATTCAAGTATTCTATATATAATATGTCTTTTTATATTATAAATATAATGTGCTTTTTGCTCTGTGTCTTGGTGTCATTGGTGACAAAACCTGGATTCAATCATCCTATATATAATATGTCTTTTTATATTATAAATATAATGTGCTTTTGCTCTGTGTCTTGGTGTCATTGGTGACAAAACCTGGATTCAATCATCCTATATATAATATGTCTTTTTATATTATAAATATAATGTGCTTTTGCTCTGTGTCTTGGTGTCATTGGTGACAAAACCTGGATTCAAGTATTCTATATATATTATGTCTTTTTATATCATAAATATAATGTGTTTTTGCTCTGTGTCTTGGTGTCATTGGTGACAAAACCTGGATTCAATCATCCTAAATATAATATGTCATTTTATATTATAAATATAATGTGCTTTTGCTCTGTGTCTTGGTGTCATTGGTGACAAAACCTGGATTCAAGTATTCTATATATAATATGTCTTTTTATATTTTAAATATAATGTGTTTTTGCCCTGTGTCTTGGTGTCATTGGTGACACAAGCTGGATTCAAGTATTCTATATATATTACGTCTTTTTATATTATAAATATAATGTGTTTTTGCCCTGTGCCTTGGTGTCATTGGTGACAAAACCTGGATTAAGTAGTCTATATATAATATGTCATTTTATATTATAAATATAATGTGCTTTTGCTCTGTGTCTTGGTGTCATTGGTGACACAACCTGGATTCAAGTATTCTATATATAATATGTCATTTTATATTATAAATATAATGTGTTTTGCTCTGTCTTGGTGTCATTGGTGACACCAACCTGGAACACAAGTATTCTATAATATAATATGTCATTTTATATTATAAATATAATGTGTTTTTGCTCTGTGTCTTGGTGTCATTGGTGACAAAACCTGGCAAAATTCAATCATCCTTTATATAATATGTCATTTTATATATAAATATAATCCAGCTTTTGTCTCTGTGTCTTGGTGTCATTGGTGACAAAACCTGGATTCAATCATCTTATATATAATATGTCTTTTTATATTATAAATATAATCTGCTTTTGCTCTGTGTCTTGGTGTCATTGGTGACAAAACCTGGATTCAATCATCTTATATATAATATGTCTTTTATATTATAAATATAATGTGACATATTATTTTGAATCTGTGTCCAGGTGTCATTGGTGACACCAAGACACTGGATTCAAAAAAAGCATTATATTTATATATAAAAAGTCATTTTATATATAAATATAATCCAGTGTTTTGCTCTGTGTCAAGACACAGTGACAAAACCTGGATTCAATCATTTTATATAAAATGTCATTTTATATTATAAATATAATGCAGGTTTTGCTCAGTGTCTTGGTGTCATTGGTGACAAAACCTGGATTTGAAATCATCATGACATTATATTTTATAATATAAAAAGACCTATATATAATATGTCATTTTATATATAGAATACTTGAATCCAGGTTTGTCACCAATGACACCAAGACACATTGGTGACAAAACCATTCAATATCCTATATATAAAAGACATTTTATATTATAAATATAATCCAACTTTTGCTCTGTGTCAATGACACCAAGACCTGGCAAAAAACACATTATATTTATATATATAAAAGACATTTTATATATAGAATATAATTGAATCCAGGTCTTGGTGTCACCAGTGACACCAAGACACAATATAAAAATACATTATATTTATAATATGAAAAGACATATTATATATAGAATGCTTGAATCCAGGTTTTGTCACCAATGACACCAAGACACAGCGCAAAAACACATTATATTTATAATATAAAAAGACATATTATATATAGAATACTTGAATCCAGGTTTTGTCACCAATGACACCAAGACACAGGGTAAAAACACATTATATTTATAATATAAAAAGACATATTATATATAGAATACTTGAATCCAGGTTTTGTCACCAATGACACCAAGACACAGGGCAAAAACACATTATATTTATAATATAAAAAGACATATTATATATAGAATACTTGAATCCAGGTTTTGTCACCAATGACACCAAGACACAGGGCAAAAACACATTATATTTATAATATAAAAAGACATATTATATATATAATACTTGAATCCAGGTTTTGTCACCAATGACACCAAGACACAGAGCAAAAACACATTATATTTATAATATAAAAAGACATATAATATATAGAATACTTGAATCCAGGTTTTGTCACCAATGACACCAAGACACAGGGCAAAAACACATTATATTTATAATATAAAAAGACATATTATATATAGAATACTTGAATCCAGGTTGTGTCACCAATGACACCAAGACACAGAGCAAAAACACATTATATTTATAATAAAAAGACATATTATATATAGAATACTTGAATCCAGGTTTTGTCACCAATGACACCAAGACACAGGGCAAAAACACATTATATTTATAATATAAAAAGACATATTATATATAGAATACTTGAATCCAGGTTTTGTCACCAATAACACCAAGACACAGGGCAAAAACACATTATATTTATAATATAAAAAGCAACTACTGCCCGATATAGGGACCAAATAAAAACAGTGAGGTTTCATCCTCACCAGGAATCTCACTTGAAAACATCATTAGCCTGCCCTCTATGGTTGTATGCTAGGTCCATTAGTGTCTCACTGTGTCTGCTGTATTTCAAGTACGTGTACCGTGTGTCGGTCAACAATGATTAGTTTTCAAATTTCCCGGTTGGTTTTGTGCTGCTAATACTACTAAATAGTTACCAGAAGGTAAGGAACTTTTATTACGAAGTTTTTAAGTAATCCGATCAGCTAGTTTCTTGTACATCCTTAAACTATATGTTACTTTCATAAATGACATGTCACATGCATAAGATACCGGTAAGCTTAAAGTTTTACATACCATGATCCATGCATAGTATCATAGTATAGGTCCAGTACAAGATCATGTCAGAAATTAATATTTTGTTCTGGGTCTGATTATTCGGACTAAGTATAGGTATGCCATCAGCTAGTCAGCCAAATTCGCCGACAATGTCAATGCATTTTTACATAGAAATTTAAAACAACTGGCCGAAGAAAGAAACCTACATAAATATGTTTTCTATACTTCACTTTACCCATATATGATTTTTTATGGTGATAAGACAATCGCACTTGGAATTTTAGAGGATTTTGATAGCAGTTCCATTAAAAAAGCTGCTATCATAATGAGACTAAGATCTAGAAACACCCCCGAAATGACGTTTTGGGGAATTTTGCTAGCTGAATCTTTTTGACATTGTTTGATGAAAGTAAATTTTTGACAAGATGTAACTTTGCTACGGAAAGTGCTATGAAAAAAAGGTTTTCAGTTTTGGCTTTGTTTACTCTTGCTTTAATTTTATATATAAAATGATGCAGTTTGATGGTCAATTTGAATTCACCTAGCATACCTACATGTACATAGTATGTGCATGTTTTTAGGTTGCTCGAGAAGTGTGAAGCATGACACCGTGTAAAGCAAGTATCTGGTTCCATACAGCAATACGCAGTGGCAGTATAACGTAGGCCTATTGTAAAGCAAGATCATGAAGCTATGGAAGTTCAGGTAAACACTAAACACATCCGATCACGATCATGACTAGCCCGAGGGAGCCTACTCACACCTCCGTCACTACGATTTCCACTGTCCGTCACTACGATTTACACTGTCCTTCTCCGTACGAAGGTCTGAGACAATGAGCATACATTGTATCTGGTCCAGGGTACACATAAAATACCACTATTTTATCCCATAAATACCACTTCCTACCATTCCTCACATGTATGAAAAACAAAACATATTTGGTGCATGCATGTTCGTAAATTTTGAGCACATTTGAGGATGTAAAAGACCAGACTTGTCACTGTTATCGTCGCCGTGTTTTGAATTCTTCCTATAAATAGATGCCGTCAGTGTGACGAACGTCATCACCGCGACATGAGTTCACGGTGCCCCGTTTTTACGTACCGTACAGCACTCAAAATGTTCAATGTCAAATTAAACTTTCTTCAAATTTTGAAATGGTATGGTATTGACCGATCAGAATCAGATTGATTGTCGAAAGGTGTATCCCTACAGTATGAAATTGATTATTCAAATTGATTGATCAGACTAAATTGACTTCTTGGGAAGTACATGTATCCTGATTAATTGGTCAAATATTGATTATTGGAAATTGATTATGGTACCACACTCAAAATTTTCAATGTCAAACTTTCTTCAAATTTTGAAATGGTATGGAATTGCTGATCGATTGAAATTGACCAGTCAGAATCATCAGATCGATTGATTTATTCGAAAGGTGTATCCTGATAAATTGGTCAAATAATGATTATTGGAAATGAAATTCAAATTGATTGATCAGACTAAATTGACTTTGGGAAGGTGTACATGTATGTATCCTGATTAATTGGTCAAATATTGATTATTGGAAATTGATTACGGCGCCGCACTCAAAATTCTCAATGTCAAACTTTCTTCAAATTTTGAAATGGTACGGTATTGCTGATCGATTGAAATTGACCGATCAGAATCATCAGATCGATTGAGTTATTCAAAAGGTGTATTCTGATAAATTGGTCAAATATTGATTATTGGAAATTTATTATTCAAATTGATCAATCAGACTAACTTGACTTATTGGGAATGTGTATCCTAATTAATTGGCCAAATATTGATTATTGGAAATTGATCAACGGTACCACACTCAAATTTTCAATGTCAACTAAACTTTCTTCAAATTTTGAAATGGTATGGATTTGCTGATTGATTGAAATTGACCGATCAGAATCATCAGATCGATTGATTTATTCTAAAGGTTGTCTTGATAAATTGGTCAAATATTGATTATTGGAAATTGATTATTCAAATTGATCGATCAGACAAAATTGACTTATTGGGAAGGTGTATCCTGATTTTTGGTCAAATATTGATTATTGGAAATTGATTACGGTATCACACTCAAAATTACATTCTTTGTATTCAGAATGCAATTCAATATGTCTGATGTGCTCTCATGTCCCACAAAAATACTGTCCCAACTGATTACAATCATCTAAAAACAACAGAATTAAAAAAGAAATGAGGGCATCTTCCTCAGCAAATGTTACAATATGGCTTTAATGTCAAAGCACCTAAGTCGGTGTTTGCTTAAATTAAATTTATTTATTGTTCAGTGGTGTTACAATCACATGTACACATCAGTTTTCTTTGCAAGAAGATATCAGTACTAAATGTATTCTTGTTTTGTTGTCTTTGCAGACTTAATAACGGTCCAGTAATAAGTCCTAAATACCTAAATATAGGCCTATGATGCATCTACAGCATTCAAAACGCTACTATTGGATGGGGCCTACTTATTGTGTTGTCGCAGACTGTGATTCTTCACACCTGGTCAGCAACTATATGTTATTGTGAATCTGAAGCTTCACTTCAAGAATCCAACATGAGGCAACCAAGGAGTTACATGCTTGTGTGACCATGGTAAATACGTATACCAGTACTTTGGTGTTTTTCTTCTTTTTAAAAGTCTAAAACAGGTTTTTATGTCAAAAATGGTCTCTTTTGGGGTGCTTATTGTTAAATCTGCTCAAATCGCATGGGTTGAGGTACCTCATTTGTATGTATTTTCCTTGGGATAGGCCTACTATTTTAGTCCCAATTTGTAGTGACATCACTCTGTATGTTTTAAACATACAGAATTTTACAAATTATTCTTATCATACAATGTATTCTTCATGCACATTAGTACCCTCATGTGGGCCCCCTCCCACATACCCGAAGAGTTGGGTGGTCAAAAATGTGATGAATCATCGTCTTTATATTGCGCATTACATTTGTATATGGTCAATTCCAGCGAAAGCGGGACAAAATTCTCTCTATGTTAACTTTCCACTTTAAAATGTCATTAATAAAGGAAATCACGTTATTGATGGAGCATATCATGTCACGTCCAATGTGCTCTCTTTGTGCATGTAGGCCTTTACTAGCAAGTCATACCAGGGGACAAGTTATGATAGCTTAAATGATTTGGCGTTACCCACGAATTCAAAGATAAAGCACCATATATGTCATTGAATGTCCTTCAATCAAAATGAAATTATTACCGTTAGAAAGACGTTTGCATGCTCTCTCATCATATGTAAAACGATTGAATTCCACCAAAGTTTGTGGACTCTAGAGGCCATTAAGGGTAGACGAGGTATTATTGGTCGAAGCAACCAAAAAAAATCGATTTTCATTCGCTAGATCAATACATTATTGACAAATAACACCTTGATGTTTTGCAAAAGTTCATTCTACAAATTATATAATTTGAAAACTTGCTTAATTTATTGTTGTTAATGAGTTATGTACATTTTACAAAAGTGTTGTTGTTTCAGCCCTCTTTACAACATAACTTAAGAACCACAGGATCTACAAAATTATTTCTGTGATATTTGAATTCTTCTACACGCTCGCAAGGAAATGAGCAATGCAATTTTTGCCAAAGCGCATTACCATTCGCAACTACCAAATCGCAACACTTTAAAATAGTGTATTACCTTAAGTCAATTTGGCTAATAATTTTGTTACCCGCGTATCAAAAATAAAATGATCGTTCTGAAAAATGTTAAGTGAATATGCCATAAATGACTATATCATGAAACGAAGTTTCGTTCTATAATTCTGAGGTCCAAGTGATTATTTTACGTTTTACCCATAAAATTCCATAAAATCAAATTTGACGTTACCCACATATCAACTGTTACCCACGAGTCCAGCAAATATAATCGCCATAACTTAAATTGACATTTAATGACTTTGGACACTGAATTTAGTTTGACAAGCGCTTAAAATTGTAAATCGTAAAAATACGTTCACCGCTTTAAAAAGAATCTACGACGGTTTAAACTTTTGTTACCCACGAATCCCGAATAGATGCTAACCTTGAAAAATAAGGAGATTGTTTATTTTAAGTTTAAATCAGCACATATTCAAGCCATGGGTATGCTATAATTTTGACAGTACTTACAGTTTATACACCTAAGAAACGCAAACCCCAAACGGTACATGTAGCTTTACCCACGAATTCGGCGTTACCCACGAATCCAAGGATTTACTCGTAAATTATATGTTTCTTATGCATCTTAACATTTTGAAAACATGCGAAATAGGTTCCAAAACAGTCCTGTTTAATAGCGTCCTCTTGAAGGTATACTGAAGCTGCATCATGAAGTTTTGATTGAATATCCTAAATTACCATTTTTTTTTTAAATGCAATTAGTTAGAGAAACGGGAATCATTGAAACACAATGGAAAAATAACCGCATGGTGGTTTCCAACCTTCTGTAATAGTTTCTATTTTGCCGCTTACCAATACATACCTTCAAATATGTGTTACCCACAAACATTTTGGTTACCCACGAATCCCTACTTAAATTATAGTTAACAATGTATTGATAGTGTTTTAGTTCATAGGAACTGTCAAACACGAGTTAATAGAATATTGCTGCATGAAAATATGGAATGATTTTACTAAAATAATAATATAAAACTGTTTGCTCTGTCTATTTGAATTTGGCAACTTCATTATTCTTAAAACTTTTATACCCAAAATGCCATAATGATCCATTCTAAATATTCCATGTAGTCTGTATTTTGATTAAAATTCATTTTAGTGCCATTGCAGCCTGAATTATTGACATACGGAAAAGTATTTTTATTTTTATTAAAAAAAAATAAGTAGGAATTGCTATTTTCCAGACGCTGTTACCCACGAATCCATCCGAGATCCTCATCCTGCGACGAGATACAAAATCTAACTTTATATTTATATGAAGCATTTATTCTAATCTTTCGAAATAATACAGTAATGTTAAATGACAGCCACTTTAGAAAGAGTTCGAAGAATTGACACAATCTTAACTGTACACCTGGTTCTTTCTTAAAATTTGTAATAACCAAAATATTTCTGTGTAGATATATGTAATAAAATTCTATTTTACGTTCAAAGTCTTCACCGGTTTCTAGTGTATATGAGTCACACATAAAATATTGAAAGATATTAAAGAAAGTGAAATTTTATGGCGTACAACAGGTGAAAAATGCTTGAATTCGTGGGTAACATGCATATGCGCATTTAACACTTTATTTGGTCTAGCAAGAAAAGTTATTTTTCAATCCGATGGCACTTCCACCTGAGGATTCACTAGACATGATCGTCTCATTTGATAAGTCTAGAATTGAAAAGGAAAACATTTTCAAAATGGCCCCCAGAGAGAATTTTGGCCCGCTTTGGCTGGAATTGACCATATATCAATTTCAGTCGTGTAGGCCATATGTTATTAGGCAAAAGAATGTCTCTCATAAAGTATAGGAAACTCACAACTTTAAAAGCTAGCATGTTTTATGGAAGAAGGAATCACTTTTTATTAAAAGTATAAAACAAGCCAGGAGCTTTGAAATGCAATTACCCACTCCCCATGTGGGCCCCCTCCCACATACCCGAAGGGTGGGAATTTGATGAATCATCGTTTTTATATTGCGCATTATATATCAAATTCAGTCATGTAGGCCATGTTATCAGGCAAAAAAAACTTTGAAGAATGTCTCTCATGTACTAAAGTATAGGAAACTGAACATTTAAAACCCCATTTTTAGGGTGAAGGGAGCATTTTTTTCAAAAAAATGTAAAACAGGTTTTTATGTCAAAAATGGTCTCTTTTGAGGTGCTTATTGTTAAATCTGCTAAAATCTCATGAGCCTAGGTACCCAATTTGCATATTTTACGGTATAATTTTGAGAAAATAAGCCAAGATAACAGCCTTGAAGAATAGTATAATAAATATTCTTCAAGGCTGTTATCTAGGCTGTTTAAAAAAATGGCTTCAAAATCAAAATTAAAAAAACTAAAAACACTTCCATTCCTCAAGATACTCTCTCAAGCCACCAATCTCCTTCCAATACAAACTGCACAACATTGCATTGGCAAGCCAGATATCTCCACACAATACCAACCTCCGCAATTGGCGTAAGATCCGTTAGGTGGTCTACTTGTTATCTATTGATTTTTGACTCAGTTATTTCTTGCGTATTCCACTCGCCAACTTTTAATAAAACCATGCCTAACTCAATTTGGCAGCAAAATTGAGCATTTGCAGATTTTGCACCCATGTCTTCAATTGGTTGATAATTGTATTCATAGTTATTAAATTTTAGCAGACTAAAATTAAAGGTAAACTTTCTAAATTTCTTTGTTTTTTAATGACAGATGATCAGTGCCATACAAGCTATGGAGAAGCATTCCGCATTGGATAGGGGAAAGGGAGACAAGACAAAGTCTATTATCAGCGTCAAAGAGGTTAGTACACCTGGGAACATTTGAATTCGGCTTATTATATTCAGCGAAACGAAACGAAACGAAACGAAACGAAACGAAACGAAACGAAACGAAACGAAATGAAGTTCTCACGGCTATTGGACATTATGCAGATTGTCACAGCTCATCTTGTGATACCAGTTGTTCCTCACGGGTGCGCATTGTTGATTAAGAAACACATTTCTCACGGCTATTTCTGAATGAATTATGAATTGATTTTGATTGCAAATTATGCAGATAGTCACAGCGGATGTTTTGATACTCATTTCAAAGTTGTCATTCATTCCTAGCAGGTGCAGTGAGCCCGTTTCGTTGATTATCACTTTTTGCCAAAAGTGATAATCAACGAAACGAAGTTCTCACGGCTACTTCTGAATGAATTATGAATTGATTTTGATTGCAAATTATGCAGATAGTCACAGCGAATGTTTTGATACCCATTTCAAAGTTGTCATTCATTCCTAGCAGATGCAGTGAGCTCGTTTCGTTGATTATCACTTTTTGCCAAAAGTGATAATCAACGAAACGAAGTTCTCACGGCTACTTCTGAATGAATTATGAATTGATTTTGATTGCAAATTATGCAGATAGTCACAGCGGATGTTTTGATACCCATTTCAAAGTTGTCATTCATTCCTAGCAGGTGCAGTGAGCCCGTTTCGTTGATTATCACTTTTGCCAAAAGTGATAATCAACGAAACGAAGTTCTCATGGCTTTTTTAAGCCAATTATGGAATCTATTTAGAGTGGAAATTATGCAGATTGCCACAGCGCATCTTTTGATACCAATTTCAAGGTTGTCACTCACTCCCATCAGGTGCAATGAGCCCGGAATGTTGATTTAGAAACACAGTTCTCACGGCTATTTCTGAATGAATTATGAATTTATTTTGATTGCAAATTATGCAGATAGTCACAGCGGATGTTTTGATACTCATTTCAAAGTTGTCATTCATTCCTAGCAGGTGCAGTGAGCCCGTTTCGTTGATTATCACTTTTTGCCAAAAGTGATAATCAACGAAACGAAGTTCTCACGCTACTTCTGAATGAATTATGAATTGATTTTGATTGCAAATTATGCAGATAGTCACAGCGGATGTTTTGATACCCATTTCAAAGTTGTCATTCATTCCTAGCAGGTGCAGTGAGCCCGTTTCGTTGATTATCACTTTTGCCAAAAGTGATAATCAACGAAACGAAGTTCTCACGGCTACTTCTGAATGAATTATGAATTGATTTTGATTGCAAATTATGCAGATAGTCACAGCGGATGTTTTGATACCCATTTCAAAGTTGTCATTCATTCCTAGCAGGTGCAGTGAGCCCGTTTCGTTGATTATCACTTTTTGCCAAAAGTGATAATCAACGAAACGAATTCTCACGGCTACTTCTGAATGAATTATGAATTGATTTTGATTGCAAATTATGCAGATAGTCACAGCGGATGTTTTGATACCCATTTCAAAGTTGTCATTCATTCCTAGCAGGTGCAGTGAGCCCGTTTCGTTGATTATCACTTTTGCCAAAAGTGATAATCAACGAAACGAAGTTCTCATGGCTTTTTTAAGCCAATTATGGAATCTATTTAGAGTGGAAATTATGCAGATTGCCACAGCGCATCTTTTGATACCAATTTCAAGGTTGTCACTCACTCCCATCAGGTGCAATGAGCCCGGAATGTTGATTTAGAAACACAGTTCTCACGGCTATTTCTGAATGAATTATGAATTTATTTTGATTGCAAATTATGCAGATAGTCACAGCGGATGACAACTTTTGATACTCATTTCAAAGTTGTCATTCATTCCTAGCAGGTGCAGTGAGCCCGTTTCGTTGATTATCACTTTTGTCAAAAGTGATAATCAACGAAACGAAGTTCTCACTGCTACCTTCTGAATGAATTACAATTGATTTTGATTCAAAAAACATCAGATAGACTATCTGGATGTTTTGAACCCATTTCAAGTTGTAATTCATTCTAGCAGGTGCAGTGAGCCCGTTTCGTTGATTATCACTTTTTGCAAAAAGTGATAATCAACGAAACGGATTCTCACTGCTACTTCTGAATGAATTATGAACTTTGATTTTGATATGCAAATTATGCAGATAGTGACTATCTGCATAATTTGAATCAAATCAATTCATAATTCATTCAGAAGTAGCAGTGAGCCCGTTTCGTTGATTATCACTTTTGCAAAAAGTGATAATCAACGAAACGGGCTCACTGCACCTGCTAGGAATGAATGACTTTGAAATGAGTATCAAACATGTGACTATCTGCATAATTTGCAAGTAATCAAAATCAATTCATAATTGCATTCAGAACAGCGCATTGTTTCGTTGATTATCAATTTGGCAAAAAGTGATAATCAACGAAACGGGTGCACTGCACCTGCGGAATGAATGACAACTTTGAAACACAGTATCAAACGGCTGATTTCTGCATGAATTATGAATCAATTTCAATTCATAATTATGCAGAATAGTCACAGCTGATGTTTTGATTACTCATTTCAAAAAGTGTCATCAACGAAACATTCACTGCACCTGCTAGGAATGAATGACAACTTTGAAATGAGTATCAAAACATCCGCTGTGACTATCTGCATAATTTGCAATCAAAATCAATTCATAATTCATTCAGAAGTAGCCTGTGAGAACTTTTTTGTTTCGTTGATTATCACTTTTGGCAAAAAGTGATAATCAACGAAACGGGCTCACTGCACCTGCTAGGAATGAATGACAACTTTGAAATGGGTATCAAAACATCCGCTGTGACTATCTGCATAATTTGCAATCAAAATCAATTCATAATTCATTCAGAAGTAGCCGTGAGAATTGTTTCGTTGATTATCACTTTTGGCAAAAAGTGATAATCAACGAAACGGGCTCACTGCACCTGCTAGGAATGAATGACAACTTTGAAATGAGTATCAAAACATCCGCTGTGACTATCTGCATAATTTGCAATCAAAATCAATTCATAATTCATTCAGAAGTAGTTGTGAGAATTGTTTCGTTGATTATCACTTTTGGCAAAAGTGATAATCAACGAAACGGGCTCACTGCACCTGCTAGGAATGAATGACAACTTTGAAATGAGTATCAAAACATCCGCTGTGACTATCTGCATAATTTGCAATCAAAATCAATTCATAATTCATTCAGAAGTAGCCGTGAGAACTTTGTTTCGTTGCTTATCACTTTTGGCAAAAAGTGATAATCAACGAAACGGGCTCACTGCACCTGCTAGGAATGAATGACAACTTTGAAATGGGTATCAAAACATCCGCTGTGACTATCTGCATAATTTGCAATCAAAATCAATTCCTAGCAGGTGCAGTGAGCCCGTTTCGTTGATTATCACTTTTTGCCAAAAGTGATAATCAACGAAACGGGAGCACTGCACCTGCTAGGAATGAATGACAACTTTGAAATGAGTATCAAAACATCCGCTGTGACTATCTGCATAATTTGCAATCAAAATCAATTCATAATTCATTCAGAAATAGCCGTGAGAAATGTGTTTCTTAATCAACAATGCGCACCCGTGAGGAACAACTGGTATCACAAGATGAGCTGTGACAATCTGCATAATGTCCAATAGCCGTGAGAACTTCATTTCGTTTCGTTTCGTTTCGTTTCGTTTCGTTTCGTTTCGTTTCGTTTCGTTTCGTTTCGTTTCGTTTCGTTTCGCTGAATATAATAAGCCTTGAATTCCCTATTAATTTTTTCAACTGAACTTTTGTATTGTGTGTATTTTCTTGTACTATTGAAACAAAAAATCTCAAACAGTGCATGTACAGTTAAATGCAATTTTGTGTGATACTGTAAAATAAGCACAATAAATGTGCATGTATGTGTTGCATCATTCAAGCTGAATCCACATAGAGCACCCTGAACTTCCGACAATCAGGCAGGATGCTGTACACAGCTTGTCCAAGAATTTGTTTTAAACAATATTATAAAATGGGTAAAATCCTTCAAATTAATGCCATATATTAAGGTTTTTTTAGTTATTTGCTATGCAATATTTCTTTACTAAATGTTACTATAAAATTCTCCACTAAAGTGTTACTATTTCAATGTGACCTCTGGGTCTCATGGCAGAACAGAGGATACCTTGAAATATCCACTCAATGATAACCCAGGCAAAAGAAGAAAAAAACAAACAAAACAAAAACTATCTCTGCACATGTCAAATCAGAAAGAGACTTGGAGATTTTTGACCTCTTGGACATGGACCAAGCTGTGAATCAGGTGTCCTCTGCTCTCCTCTCCCTTATCCCTCTATCCTCTCACTATACAAGTTAATATATTTTGCTCTAAAGTCTTTTAAGACTTAAAACTCGGTGTATTTAAAGGAGGATTTTGTTATCCTAGCATCCTCTTTTTATTACATTTTCAGTAGATATCCATGAAAAAAGCTTATTTCCAAAATTTCAGTTGATTCCAATTTTGCGTTTGCGAGTTATGCATGATAATGTGTATTACACTGCTCCATAGGCCACTGTTGTAATTTCGTTCTGGTATTGACAATATTTTTGCTAAACGAATTAATCTGCAAGAAATTTTTGTTTGCTACATAAACAATATGTAGCCAGAGGTTTCCAGTGGTATAAAAATTGCAACTTTTTTTGAGAAAAGTGGTCGGATGAGGCTGTGGATCACGAAATGCCCTTTTAAAATATGTGTTGCAAGATATAAAAAATCCTGTAACCTGGTTTTGCAAAATGTTTAGGCTACATGAATTAAAAATGATTCCTTTTGTGTTTTTATGACAGGATGTTTCAGATATCAACACTGCACTGAAGAGTGAAAAACAAGCCGCCTCATCTTGTAATATTCAAGGAAACAAACTACATTGTAGGAGATGGTGTGAACATACAGTGTGTGGCTAGCTCTGCAGGTGCCTTTCTCCAACTGATTGCCTTGTTTTTGAGTACCCACACATTTACTCGCTCCCCCAAACACTTCTTACACCTGAGCCGTATGTACATGTAGGCAAGGGGTCTACCAAGTATCTGCCACCTGTAGCATACTGCTGGGGACAGGGGAGTGATAACCCTCTGAAAAAAATCAACATTGAACTTGAATAGCCTTGTGCATTTTTGCCTGAAATAGTGTAAAATACACAAATGTATACACATTTTGCATGCTTCGTGTCAACTAAGTAAACATCACTGATGATTTAGGGGTATAATAAAAAAAAAAAAAAATGGGATGTGATGATAAATCCATCAACAAAAATAAATGGGTTCTCATTTATAGTCCTAAATCAAGATACAATTTTCAATTTTTATTAGTCAATTGCATACAAACCATGTGGTATTTCACAGTATTGCAGGCAAAAATTGCACTGGGCTATAGAAGAACAAATTGAACAATGTCAACTTTTTTAATGGGGCGATTGCGTCCCCACATGTACCTGACTGTCTAACATTCATCCCACCAATAGCTGAATTTAGTGACAATTACCAATTAATTTTCAACCCTCCTATGAAAATGTTCCCTTCTGAAGTTTGTAATTACAGAACAGTTTTTGAAATGGTTTCGTAATTTCATGTCAGGCATTTCAATAAGAACTTTTGGGGTATGATCGGGGACTCAAGCTTCAAAATAACCAGGCACCCAGGAGCCATTTACCCAATGGTAATAACATTTTGGCTCCTGGTCCACACCAAAATCATATGAACCAGGCTCTGCAATTTTTTTTGAATAGAGCCTGGCAGTTAAAGCAGGTTTTTTATTTAATGTGTAATTTAAATTTAAATGACTCTTAGCTCTTTAAAAATGGCACCTGATTCACTAGGTAATCTCATCAGGACCAGGGGCGGCTTTTTCCAAATGTGTGGCTTCGGGTCCAGATCTGTTTATTTTGAGGCTTAATCTGGGTATGATCGGGGTATGATGTTGTAATTACATGTGGAACCCTTTTGGAACTCTTAAGATCTGTCAGTTGTGTAACATATGTTGCATTGGAAGATAAATGGCATATTTGTATGTAAAGCTGTAAATTGTAATTAGTGCAATAACATGTTAACCATCGTCTGAGATGTTATTGGTTTCAAGAATGCATGTATCTTATTTGGTCGATGTATACATGAACAACCTGAATGTTGTGCTATTTGGAATCTACTCATGTCAGTACCAAACCAACCATTTTTGTGTGAATGTGGGTAATACTAGTGGTGTATTGCCCAGACATTTTTGAAGGTTGATTAGATCAACTAGAATTATACCTGATTAGATACAAAATTGATGAATGAGGTGTGTCAATATCCAATATTTTTGTATATCAACCTATTCAGTAAATCCCGTAAGCCTTTGCGAGTAGACCGGAGATATTGTCATTTGATGTCACGCCGATGCACACATCGTTTAGTGAACATCGCGAAGTCATGCACATTTCAAAACCGTGAAGGATGCAGTAACGATGTGCGCATCGGCGTGACGTCAATTGACGACACCTCAGGTCTACTGGCAAAGGCTTATGGGATTTGCCGAAAATGTCAATTCAGCTTCAGCAGTTCAGGGTTTCTAGATGATCTCATAACCCTTTAAGAACTTGGAAGTAGAAAGATGAAAACATCCACAAATTGCTAAAGTAGTGTATTTAATGTGGCGAGGTGTTTTTCCAACAACCGAACTAAGAATGTCAGCCAAGAATCTCAAAGAGTTGTACCTAACTGACCCAATGCTGGAAACGATGGGTCTTTTTGGCAAGCCATTATATCTTAGGCACATCACACTCTGTTGGAAACAATCTTTCTTTGCAAGCAAATTCAATACACAACTGTATTGTAAAAACTTGCTGCAGTACAGTGCTAACCCACACATTATTTCCTTAATCATACCCTACTAACAGTCCACTTTCAAATTATGTATTTCCAATATAGAACGTTTTCATTAAATTTACATAAAACCGGTAACATGTGGAGGGGTGAGGGTTACCACGTTATTGCATTGACCCTTTCAATTTAGAGGAAGTAATAATTTAGTGATGATTTTTCCATTTTTATGAATTTTCACTTTTTTGTGGTAAGAACAGGGTGCCCCAGAAAATCAGGTCTCAATTTCAAATGTGATGGAATTTTACAAGTCTAGTGATGATATGATCTCGGGTCAAGTATTCTATAGGTATTATTTAAAATGCACCAGTCAAATGCAGCCCCGGCCCCTTGGTACCTGGGGATGGCCGGAGCTTTAATTAAAATGTTCCCACTCCTCGGCAAGCCCCCAGTGGGCGGGGCATGAATCTTAAGGAAATCTCCGGCCAAGTCTCGGCCTTCAAAAGCAGGGCATCCAATACAACCCCCGCGGATATATTTTTCTTCAAAGTTTCTTAATTTCAAAAAGTGTACCAAAAACAAATGTTGAGTTTCCAGTGGTTCTGAAAACTATATGTATACATGTAATTGAGCCTTTAATTTATAAACAATAAAAGGTTGATTTTTTTGATAATCTCAAAATAGATGTTTTATCCACCCCCCCCCCCCCCCCCACCACCCCACCCTAGTAATTTTGGCTGACTTCTCCATTTACAGTAACAAATGTATACATTTATTGTAGCTTGCATGAATAATTAAGAAGTTTTGGCAACTCACAATTATAGTACATGTATTTCTGTGCTGAGAGTTAGACTGGCAAAAACATTATAAAAAACTGTTTAGCAAAATAAACACATTCATTTATCACCTTGTAACATGTTTAGAAGGTAAACATTGTGGAAAATTGCTAAACATGTTTATGTATTTTAATGTTTAAAATAAGTCATATAGAAAAAATGTGTTTAAATAAGTGTTTAAGTCCTAAACATTTTTTTCAATGAAGTTTAACACTGAAATAGCAAAACATTTAGTTATTAAAGTGTTTAGAGTAGGGGTTAAGTAAGTTAAGTATCTGAAGCTCCCCTTTTAGAAAATAGAATTACTCAAGCTTCACTATCCTAGCGAGCGTAGCGTCACAGCATCCAGCCCCGGCGGGGATCGCCCCTGAAGTTCATGAGTTTTATGGCCTAGGATGTTTCTTGTTTTTACAAACATTTTTAGCATTAAACAGTTACATGTATGTAAAAATTATAGTTAATGATGAATGGAAAATAATAAACAAAAATGAACTTGCCACCATGACTGAAGTTACATTTCCCTGATCGGGCTGTCACTGAATCAAGCTCGTTTTCGGATTTTTGTATTATTATTTTTTTTTTTTAAGCGCCACATGGCTTGTGTCGATGTCGTGCACGCTGCATTGTATATACTTTGTAGGCTACATGTTACATGGACGTCATACCATCCAACAAAGGATCTATTGGCAGACACCATTGAGAAAGGCAACAGAGTGGATTGCCGAAACTGTATGGAAAAAAGTGAGTTTTTTTCTTGGAATTATACGATGAAAAACTTTGTAATCTGAATATTGTATTCCTGATGAATCTTTAAAAAAAAAAAACTTTGTACATGTGTTGAATTTCAATTGTGATTTAAACATTGTGTTTAGAATTGGTAACGTTAAGTAAATGCCTTGCTGTGTTTAAAAAGTGTTACAGCCTGATAAACACTTGCATGTGTTTAATTAATAAATTCAGTTTGTGTTTATTTCAATAAACAAAGTGTTGACCACTTAAACAGAATATTTAGTTTAGTGTTTATTTGTGTCTGAGTACAGTGTATATTATATGAAACATTATGTTTAATACAACATTAAACATTTAATATAGCAACACTAAATGTGTTTATCCATTACGCAGAGTAGGTTGTAAACACACCCTGTAGGAAATAAACACATTTGTGTTTAAAAACTACTTATCTGGAGGTATTTAAATATACGTGTTTAAAACCTAAACGTTTGAATTTACAGTGTAGATGTGGTGTTTGCTAGTAGAAGTGGAACTAGTGGGGAACATGCATGAGGGATAATGTTTATAGCCCTAAGAATGAAGGAAGAAACAAACAAACATGGGTTTCCTGTCCATTCTGCCATTCAAACGGACAATTAGCCCGATGTATGATGAAAAGAAAAAAAAAAAAAAAAAAGTAAAGAAAATCAGTTCAAAACTGGTTAATATGGCCTATACATCTAAAATACAGGCCAAAATAGACAAACCAATGTTTTGTTAAATAATGTAGAATAAAATTGAAAGAAAAGACGCTGAAAGAGAAAACATACAAGAAAGAAACATATTTTATTTTTAATTTAGAGACAGAAATTCATTCCAAAGATCTTTTCTAAGAAATGGATGCTATTATACATGTACAGTCTACAACCTGACCATGCACAGGGCATATGGTCCTGCGCAATATACTGGGGTATCAAAAAAGGTGGTTTTGTTACATTTTGACGTGCAGTATGAATTACAAAACATTGTCTCCTGAGTATTTCTTCACCCAGAAGGCGCATTAAGGCCTTAAATTTAAGCTAATTTATTCTTTATTACTCATGTAAAGTGCTGTTTTCAAATCATCTTTCATTATTTTTTCATGACATTTTAAATGAAATGTGCCAAGGGTGGTTGAGGATTAGGGGGAGGATTAGGGGAGGGACTGTATAAAGTCTATGCAGAATCACACTTTTTCACTATATCATTTGTAATTTTGTTAATTTTTGTTAGCAAACCTTAATTGAAAAAATAATATTTGGTCTCATTTTAAAGGGAAAATGTTGCAGTTAGATATTATTAAATTGATTTTATTATAACAAAACCCCTAGGGAGAGCAGCAGTTGTTACCTCGCCTTGCACCACCGAGGTCCTGGGTTAAAGACCCGGCACGGCTCAAGGACTCATGTGCACTTGGTCCATGCTCGCTCTCGCAGGTTTTCTCCGGGATCTCCGGTTTCCTCCTGCTTTCAAAAATCAGTTATTAGTTGTTTGGTTATCAAAAACTTCCTTCACCCAATGGAATTTGGGGAGCTGCACAGATAATTGGTGGATGCTACCATCTACATGTGGATAGGTTTGTGACAGGTTCGGGATAACCAGCCTAGTTGATGCCTAGTTGGCAGCGAAATTACAAACCTCCGAGACCTGGGAAAATGCACGTCACATGACCATTTGTCGTTATGCAAGACTCAGTAATTTGAAGTGTAAAGTTGCGCAATTTCATTGCATACACATTTTTGTCATCTTGTGAGCCAATCACCCTAGAATAGTAAGGGTATACATTTTTGGAAACCTGCTGACTCTAGGAATATAGAATCACTTGTATAAACAGTATAATGTATCACAAAATAGGCCCTAATCTTTTCTAAATATATATTTTTATTTTTTGAACTTCCAAATTCTAATAGGCCTATGTATATTGGGCAAATTGTACACATTTCAATTATCATGCCTAGTTATTGACATGCTTAAGCATTACCAAGTACACTGGAATTACACTGTATGAAACATTTTGTAAGGAACAAGGTACGACGTATGTCTGAAGTTAAAGATCACTTACAATTGTTAAAATATCAAATCATGGAATTTTATGTTACACCCTATAAAAGTATGGTGAAGTGTATAAACACGGCTAATATCCATTCCTTTTAAAAATAATTAGGCCTAATAAGGAATTGCTTCATGGGATGATACATAGAAATTATATGTTTTGTTACTTTTTAATGACACGCTGTATAATTTTGTATGGCATAATTTAACATTTTTACTGTAATCTGCAACATCCAAGTCATTCTGGACTCTGGAGTATATTTGGGTATTCATTTGTTAATAGTTGGCCAAATAATGTGTACATAAACAGTTTATATCTAAATATTTTATATAAATTATGATATGTAAATATTCTAGACATGTGTGGGGATAATGTAGTTTGAATTTAACAGATCTCTGAATGTCCTTTTTAAGAAAGAAGATGTAATGGTGTACTAAATCCTATGTAGCAATGGTATTGGGAGCATTAATTATATACATATAATGTATAGGGTCACTTGGGGTAATATGACACCTTGGGGAAATATGGCACCCTACACAAAAATCTGCTTGTAGAGAAAATTGTACAGCCCATTGGGTCTAATGCGACCTTTCGAATGTCCTTTGAGCTCTAAACATAGGAATACGTGCAGCAGCCTGATTATCCATCAGAAAATCAACAATTTTGCACGGCAATTTTGCGAAATGGGTAGTTACTGCTAGCTGCCATATTACCAAGTCAGAAGCCCGGGTTCTCATTTTGGTTTTATGCAAAGTATACCCCTTTCCCCTGCTGGAATATTTGAAGACTTTTAGTATTGTGTTCTATGGACATCATAAAAATGTACGTATTGCAATTAGTTTGAAGTAGAGAGACTGAAAAACAGCTAGATTGCCTGGAATAATTATGTCGGCATCGCCAGACATGTGATTCTTAGTTTTTCCAATTTTTTACGCTCGATGGGCTTTACAGATTCAAAAGACATTGTTTGCAAGCCAACGGAAGGATAAACTTCAGGAATGTTTTGCCTATTAATAAGACGCACTAGAGTCGAAAAAGTCACCGTAATTATTTCTATTCATGTCAATAACGTCACGCGATTGTCTCAGAGTAGGTTTAAGTTCAATCTCAGGGTCATGCATAAATCGGCACGCAACTAATTGTCTAGTCTGGTCTCCAAGGCAAAAAGCAACATATACTTTGCTAATTAAAGGTAGAAACTACGTTTTACCTTGGCAGCAAACTGATTGCAAAACATTCATATACCAATTACCTACTAAATACAACCACGCACAGTATTTTATTGTATATACTGCCTTTAAAATGGACTGATTAAAACACCTGCATCTCAAGTATAATATGATATACATAACCAACCAATATCGAGTTTTAATTAGCCTGAATCTTTACATTCGAGAACCTATGGTGTATGGACGTATGGACGCCCTATACTCTATCTAGACCAGGGAGCACAGAGTACTTTTTTTGAATTCTTAATGCTATTTTTAGTTGCACCATCAATTTGGATGGTCCATGGCAAGTATTTTAAGCACCGACCGGGAGACCCCCCAAAATATTCACACGGACCCCCCCCCCAGGGGGGGTCAAATCTGAATTTCATCGAAAGTATGTCAATATGGGTATCAAATGAAAGGAAATCACACAAGAAATTCAAATATCACAATTATATCTTGTTTAAACAAATCGTTTTTTTTTTTTTTTCAAAAACACCATATATAGCATAAAATATGTGTCAATGGATGCGTTATTTGTACATGAGCGTATTACAATGGCGTAACTCCTATAGGCTCAGGGTGAGTGAAACTGCAGGGCACCCCAGACTTGCACATTACCCTTATTTTCAGTCTAAAATGATCCCACCATATGCACCTGCTTCACTTTGAGCCACAAGCACAGGCAGCCACTGTGTATTACATTGAGAGTCTTTGCGACTTGATTGACATATATTGAAAAATCTTGCATTATCATTCTACTTGGCAATCTTACACGATATGCATTGTCAACATGTTTTTTATTAATTATTTTGTATCTGCTTTGAGTCTGCTTACCACAGGATTGATCTCAGCCACAGGTGTGAATTAGAGAATAAGGGTATTGTTTTTAGCCCTGAGTGCATCTATCGTCTCATATAACACGGGCGACATCATTATTTTAAGTAAAACAACGAGGCGAAGCCGAGTTGTTTTACGCCAAAAATAATGATGTCGCCCGTGTTATATGAGACGATAGATGCACTCCAGCGGTTAAAAACAATACTTTTATTCTCATTCTTAAACACTTCAATTCAAATAAAATATCATTACAAGTAGGCCCCTATTACAAATATTAATGAAATTAAATCCTACATTTTGCAAGGAATTACCTAGGGCTTAAAATCGATCAGTCCCGTTGTTGTTATGCGCCTCCGATTGGTTCAAATAGCGAGTACGCGTATCGCGTCAATGCACACGCGCTGACCCGTGTGATATCGTGTCATATCACACAGGTAAGAACCAATAAGATTGCAGGAACGTTCTCAAGTGTTTAAGAATCTTATTTAAAGTATGGCTTAATTATGTTGAACCATAATAACTTTACTGAAAAGTGAAAGTGCTGTTCAACACACATTTTAAGTTGCTCCTTAGCAATGTATAATTTTGTATTTAACATATCAAATGGTATACTACATATATCGCTTTGACAAGTTGGAAAAATTAAATGCCTTAGTGTGGTCTTACTAAATATACTAAATCAATGCTGTCCCATTGTTTTGTAAGAACTATTGGACAGTATCTCTAAGACTAGCTTTACTACATTTTAACAGCCCAATAACAATTAATGGTCATAAATGTATAGATGAGGTGACATCAGTCAGTGTATATCAACCAGGGCAATTGGAATAATATTGATGTTTAAAATGGCTTTCTTGTATGCCTACATTTTTGTACTAGATATGGAATGGACCTTGATCAAAGTATGATGCATACGCATAATGCTGGGCAAAGAACAGTGGAAATTGCCATGATGTGTGCGCATGATGTCACCTGTCACCTTATCTATTATCCCCTTTCCCTTAATGTAACATACATTCTGCAAGTTCTTAATCTTGAATTACTTTTAAATTATTATTTCCAAAATGACACTTGCTAGTAGTAGTCGATATAATCTGTTCATCAATGCATTCATTCGTAGAGCCATTTCATTGATCTGAAAAGACACAAACAATATAGTTTTACTCATGTTATACTCCATTTCATTTAATCTTGGCAGTGAAATGGACAAGTGAAAAAACAATGTGTGCACAACTGTATCATGCAAGACATTAGCCTACCATTGCCAACTGCCATGATGAAATGACCTGAAATATTATAGGTTTGTCTTTGCTACAAACATCTTATAATTTACAAATCAAATAATATAATAATATTAGTGTGAATTCCCACTGAGGAAACTGAAGTGGTTTAGGCCCTATAGGAGCAAAAGTACTTTTAAATGTTTCTGTGGGAAAATCACCCCTGTGAATTCCCACTGAGGAAACTAAAGTGGTTTAGGCCCTATAGGAGCAAAAGTACTTCAACTTCAAAATAATTGCTACAACATAAACAATGAATTTGTCAAAAAATCAACTTTTGATATGTTCAGACTTTATCCCTGGATGTCTGCTGATGCCAGTGTTTTGCTATGCTACGCGCGTGCTGCGTACAGATATTACCACGCAAAGTTGTTGTGAAATAGGAGCATCGGCAGACATCTGGTGATAAACTCTAGTGCACGATATCCATCAATCTATATACTTTTTAGTGTGTAGAACTACAAAATGATAGGAAGGACTCAAAACAAATGAATGGTTATAAATAGAATCATGTTAATTGTAACAAATGAATGGTCATAAGGTTATAATCATGTTAATTGTAACAAATCAATGGAAATAAGGTTATAATCATGTTAATTGTAACACATTAATGGTTATCAGTTTATTATTTATAATCAGATTAATTGTAACAAAATATGAAAATAATTAATATCATGCAGTGTCTCAATAAAGTTTATTTTTTTCCTTAATTAAACTTGAAAATGTGATGAATTGGGTTGAGTTGCAGACAAACGCAACTGATATTGGCAATTCATGCAAATGTGGTCATAATTTATGAATATCATTTTTATCAACATATCATTTTTTATCATGACTTGGATTAATTATTGTAAAATTGTAAAATAAAATAAATACAGAGATGTGATACAGTACATGGTCAAAATTTCCTGATATGCTTTGAAATTTCCTGAAAAAATGAGCTGTCTCATTCTAATTTCTATCGTGCAGGGCAAAATTTCCTGAAAACAATAAATTTTTAATAAAATTTCATGAAATCAGGAAAATTTCTGAAAATCACATCTCTGTATTAAAGTATAAAGTTAGAAACAGGGAATAGAAAACTTGTTAGAAATTCATGTGAACTGGCAAAAAAAAGTACAATTGCTTACGCTTATCTTGCAAATCTATATTTCTGCATGGCGACTCCTTGACTTTGCAGCGGCTTTTGATAAACTTGGTGATATTTTCACTCCCTTGACCTTGCAGCGGCTTTTGATAATCTTGGTGATATACGTCTGAAATTTTCAAAATTGTGTTTAAGTTTAAATAACGTTTATTGAGTTTATTGTTCAGCAATAAACTTTTTTGCCGCCAGAAATAAAGAGGGTCAATGCGGTTGCTATGATTTTGTTTTGGTTGGTTACGGCTTTCGCACCATTGTTGTATTATTAAATTTTACTATATTACAACCAGAGGATGGAAAGTAAACGTGGATGCGCTAAAGTGTAACACGTGTTACCGTGGAAATGCCCATAAATGACCACATTTCACATGTCATGTATACAAGTCGAAATTCCCAATAAAATACATCAATTGGGAAAAAAGACAATAGAGAGTCTAGAATAGACTTGGGACATAGACCTAGATATTCCTGCAGATCTCTGTGACAATATTGCACTTTTTTTGCAGATTTTTATACAGGCCTTTTACACTTAGCATTACGTCCAAACTTATGGATCCTGCTGAGTCGACCGACGCTAACGTAAACACATTGACTGATAGGGCCTAAGTGATAAAGAATAATTTAATCCCGAATTTAATATTTAACACTGGTCAGCTTGAATATTTGCCTGTGCAACTTGTCTTGAAGCAAAATTGATTACGTATTAATGCATGAATGGTACCAGTAACTCAACTGATCAAACCAGTCATTTGATACATGATAATAACAATCATGACAATAAATATCAATATCACATAAATTATTTATATTACCGGTACCATTAAAATATCATGTACGGTACCGTACAGGTATATGCTCATAGTAAAGTGGAATTTACATTCATGTACCATGATATGCTTTCTAAAGTGAAAGTCAAAACTTCATAGATAAAATGCAACTTACCAAGAATTCATATACCTTCAGTCTCAGAAGACAGAACCACTGGCACTGGAACAAGCCTAAGCTTAGTCATGACAGTTGATACAAGCAGTCACAAACACCACACCGTCAGGTTGTAATAATCATGTTATCATGCTTGACGTGTCTATCAACGGCAGATCTACTCCAACTAGAACATTCAAATCATGCAATTTAACCAGTGCCATATAATTTGGCAAATTTGCCCACCACCGTGTGATAATAGCTATATGCAGCATGTCATGATGACAGGCTGCGTATAGCTCATTGGCAGCAATGAGCCTACGAGGGCAGTGTTCGACTAATCAATTTTATGTGATTAATTACATGAAAACCATGCACAAATTTTAAGTTTTTATTTTTGAAAAAATTAATTTACATGAATATCTTTCTTTTAAAACCAAATTTGTCATAGTAAACTGCATAATAAATAAATGCAGTCAAAATCAAAAACAGCTTTGATTTCCATATACTTTACTGTACAAACCCTAATTTGACCCCCCCCTGTAACATGAGCTGTGTGTATTTTTTTAATGGTCTCCCTTTCAGGGGACATTCTAGAGGTAATAAGGTATCCAAAAAATACTATCAACTAAAAATAGCAAAAAATCATATTTTTAAACTCTAACATCACCTGGTGCTCCTGGGTTGTATCCGTCCTTTTCGCATTCGACCTGTGCCAGAAATCTTTCAGGTTTATAAATAGCGCCATGTGCGGTATACTTTGGTAACTTCTAGAGGGTTTCAATTCATACTTATAATTCGCTTATGACGACTGGGAGGAGATGAGATTTCAACCTGGGCTAAACCCTTCTGTGACCGTGGGGGAGTGCAATACGTGATTGATTAAGAATCAATAACTCGCAGCTTGCCGATTGATTGTAGATCACTATAAATCGGAGGAGCCTTTTGTAAGCTATTTGACCCCGATCTTATTGTTAGAATACAATAGCTACCTTCTAATTACGTTTCCATATCAGGCCAAAAGGATGTATGCTTTGTGTCAGATGTATGTACTGTACTTCTTTTGTCGTGGTACGAAATTCGAGACCTAAAGTCCCGAAGCTTTATTCTAAAAAGTACAGATAAAACGCATTCTTCTTTTGGATTTTTGAGACAAGAACTATTTTGTGTGCAAGATAACACGGATAGATTTTCTTTTGAGACTTGAAATTCCTTGTAAATCGTCAGTTTTACCGAGGTTTCTTGTAAGTTTTGTTTCCATGAAAGTGGTCAAGAAAAAGTTCAAAAATATCACATTTTTGGCCGGCAAATTTAAATTTTATTCAGGCTATCTTGCAGCTTCGACTTTAAAGTAAAGATATATATGGGACATTTCATATTTCCTTGAGGTGTTCTCTAAATGTTTATGTCAGAAAGATCATGGTTCAATACAAAATATTCACCAAAAATAGTAACTTGCCAACTTGATATAATTTATTTTAAAGACGGTCCCTGCATGCATGCATACATGGCAGGTATGGTACAATATAGGGACGCACCATTTGATATCAAGGTGGGGGGGCTGAGTCGTGACAATTTTTAGTAGGCCTACCTCGGTGAAGCAATTTTTAGTGCCTCGATGAAGCAAACAGTTTACATTTTGTAGCACCTAAATTTCGCGTAGCACGAAATGTTAAAATGAGTTCATATCAGGAGCGTAGTCAGCTTTCGTGATCAGAGGGGAAAAATAAAGGTTTTGGGGGAAAATACAAAAATAATCATCAATTTGAACCGGTATTATTAATGCGATATGTACATACACTGGGGTTTTTTTAGCGAGACTGTAGGGCCTACATATAAACTGTTAAGTTTTCGAGCCTCCAAAAACCGGGCCAAAATGTTTTTATTGAGACAATGCGGGCGCGCGCGCAAAAATTTGGTATTTTACATTCATTTTGGTGCATGATCGGGGTAATTTTGGTGGGAAACAGGCTCCTTGCCCTTTCTTTTCCTATGCCTTCCGATTTCTTTCATTTTTGTTATGCGGGCACTCTTTTCAGGGAGCACTCTGCCCCCACTGGTTAGTACCGGTACGCTTCTGGTTCAAATGGTGAGTTTTAGCATGTTTTTTTCATGAATGTTTTCAAAGGAGATCCATGTCTTGTGATTATTTTCTTCAAAATATAGGTTCATGTGAGGATATCTCACCAAAACCATACTCTGATCCATCCACTGACCCACATATGGCTCCCATCATCACGTGGCATAGATTTCTTTTTGACTTTGGGGTGGACTCTGGGGAAAATCTTTGAAGTGGAGTGAATCAAGTGTATTCACTCACAGAATAACCTTTCACAAACAAATGCGAACAAAATACTTGCCAGTTTGAAGCTAAAATAAAATTAATATACCTGATGAAAACTGGAGCACCCTTGCCACCAATTTTTTTTTCAGGTCCGAGGTGGTGCAATGTTTTGTTTGGTTTGTTTTGGGTTTTTTTGGGGGGGCTCTGAGGTGAAGCAATTTTTTTTATCAGATGGCGTGACAATTTCTTTTCCAAAAAACTACCAAGCCCCTCCCCCACCTTGATATCTAATGGTGCGTATATAGGTTTATACATATACAATACAGTGTTGCATTTTGTTTATTCGACATCGAAGCGATTACATAACTTGGGTCACGGCCGGTCGTTGCATCAATCAAAGAAGTTTAGTCAGACTGATTGGGGGGGGGGGACACTCCCACTTTGGAGGTGACGCGTACTAGTATGTAGGGCTGTTAAGACCCCCCTTTTCAGCGTCGCTGTCACCCACAGACCCTATATTTTTTACGAGCACATGCTCTGTCACCCGAAGACACCCTATTGTTCCATTCGATCTGTCACCAAAAGAGTGCCGCACCAGGATGAGGTGCAGGGGAGGGGGTGATGTGATGCAATACTTATCCCAGGGTGTTGAATTATAGGGGGAAGCTTTTTTGGCGGGACAAGGGGGGAGCCAATATTGGCACAGGTATAGGTATTTGCACCGTTTCGATATTGCGAATGTGATGTAGAAACATGTCAGGATAGGCCTAAATTCAAATGGTAGGCCTATAAAGGGGAATATTTTTGGCATGTCAAAATATTTTAATGTATAGGCCTAGCCATGATAATCTTTACCTATTAAAACCAAAAAGAAACTGTCTTTGGGTCACTATGTTTGAAAAAAATCGTTTTGATTAACAAAAGTTTTAGCTTCGGAAATACTAAAAAAATGACATTTTGCCGAATTTAATCAAAGTAAATGAGATATTTCATTTTTTCTCTTGAAAACGTTAGTCAAGTTACATAAAGTAGTGCAAAATATGGGTTCGAATTTGATTGCAAAGATGGTTTCTAGAAAAGGGGTAAATTTATTTTGTTGCAAAAGCCCTTACATCCACAAAAGGCACGATATAAACGAAATAATAAAATAAATAGGAAGGCTTGAAAATTGTACCAAACCTATTCTTTTAGTTTCTATTTATCAACACTTTATTCAAAACCAAAATGAATCAAATCGAACTAGTAATAAATGAACAATTTTCGAAAAAGCTGTTTTTTCAAAAAGTCAAAAATTAGATGTATAAAGGGCTTTTGCAACAAAACTCTTTATATATTAATATCATCTGTTATTAGAAAGATTGACTATTATTTTGTTGTTGATATATTATAAGTACTGAATTTACTAGTATTACTATCACCAAGTCAATAGTAGGCCTATATTGATAAAATGTCAGCAGTAGCCTAGGCAAATCAACAATATTTGGTGGGTATGTTCCCCCGGAATTTTTAGGTGGTGGTTCTTTGGGAGATGCGGGCGTACCAGTAAAAGGGGGTCTTTTGGAGCTGCGAACAAGTAAAATATGGGGACTTTTGGAGCTGCGAACAGTCAAAATCAAGGGTCTTTCTTGGCTTTTTGCTTGAAAATCCCAGAAATATGAGGAATGAACAATTTTGGGGTCTTTTAGAGCTAAATTTATCAAAATCAAGGGTCTTTCGGAGTTCTATTTTGGTCAAATATAGGGGGTCTTTCGGAGCTGCGAAATCCAAAAAGGGGGGTCTTTCCGGGGGAGCATACCCGTATGGTCATTTGTGTTATTAGTGCCCTTCCCCCCGTGAGTATAATGCATTTGCCACTTCTGCCATTTTTTTTACTGATAAGCATTTGCATATGAACCGCATAGTCAGAGGCAACGGTTCATTATTGATTGGAGATTCAGTAGGCTATAAAGAGACAAGTGCGGTAATAGCATTTCAAGTGTATGCGCTTAATTTCGTAATCAATACATGCAATAAGAGCTAATGAACAAATTCATTCCTGACAGAACTGCTAGCACAGTAGTGTAAGCGCTCGACTGTGAAACCGGAGGTTGTGGGTTCGAACCCCGTCAGAATTTTAATTCAGATAGTTTTCCTTTTCTTTCGTGAAGAAGAAATAATAATTGAATCCGTCTTATAATTAACATAGTATAGTAGAATCATGTAGGCCTATGTGTTATCAGATAAAATCTTCTGTAGATTACCATATCAAAAGAATTTCGAAGTTTTGTCAAGCAAGTTTCTAAGTGTGCCCCTAATCGTGGTTTGTATAGAATTCTCGCTATTCGCAATAAGGGCGCCGCCAGCGGTTTGCGATGTAATCGTGATGTATCATGGGAAAAGGTCGACATCCAAGTCCGCGCAATACGAATATTACCATGCTATTACATAGGAACATGTGACAATATTTTTGTGTCAGTTCCTGCAGAACTGACACCTTTAGTACAGGTTTGACGATCACGTGACAATTCGAATCATCATATCGAAATATCACGTGCTCTGTAAAAATATCAATATCGATATCGATACTATTCGTCAATTCAGCCCCAAACCAAATCGCCCACATGCCAATTCGAACCCTGTATATTGATGTACAAAAAAGTTGGCCAAATTTAACTATTTCGTGATTTTCTCCATAACCGTTGTTTTTACACCAAATCTGTATATTTAGATGAATTGATGTCTTGCATTCGGTCACAAACCAATTCGTTGTACTTTGTGCAATAACCATCTATCTTTTAAACCAAATATCCTAAAGAGTCGTGCGATGTCGAACTTTTCCTCTGGTCATAAAGAAAGAAAAAAAAGTCAGCGTTCGCGTATCTGTACGTAGCCGCAGTTTGTGGCCCTCACAACACGGGCTTCCGGTCCTAGGAAATGGAATATTACCGATAAATATATAGAGATGGCAAAATCAGTAAACCACTTTAAGTTACAAATAAAGAAAAGTCTAATAAAAATTACATCTAATATTTAGGGATTATTTAATGACCTCACCCCCCCCATCTCCACTCCAACTATCAATTTCTTGTGTGGACTGTGGAATATCTATTTGAAATGTTATAAATATTTATATTGGAGTCTTTCTTTGCATGTTCTTCTCCTCTTTCTTTTTCTTTTATTTGTTAACTTTGTGTAATTGTATGTTGTAACTTAAGGCAGTGTAAGGGGTGCTCGCTTCAGGCCTTTGGGCCTTTTGAGCATCTCCTCATTCAAATGTTGTGTCTTTTATATTTTGTATGTTGATTTGAATGAAAATAAAATGATGATGTATGATGATGATGATGTTTCCTATATAGAGTCGTGAGATATGTCAAACTTTTCCCTTGGTCATAAGGAACAAAAAAGTCAGTGGTCGCATATCTGTAGGATCATTGGTTTAAAATAAGATATATTCACTTTTTTTTTTTTTTAAACCAAATATCCTAGAGAGTCGTGCCATATGTCAAATTTTTTCTCTGGTCATAAGGGAAAAAAAGTCAGTGGTCGCATATCTGTAGGATCATCGGTTAATGAGATATAGTCACTTTGTTGTACGTTGTGCACTTAACCCTCTTTTTTTTACTTCTGGATATCGTTATCTCAAGGACAATATTGTTCAAGGTTGCGCCGCAGGCTTACAAAGAAACAATAGCAATCAAGCTTAAACTTTAAATTAGCACCCGATAGAGGGCAGGGTCTGAAGAATGAGGGAAATTATGGGGTAAATATTTAACGGAATAAACTGCATAATCATATTATCTCAAGGACAATATTGTTCAAGGTTGCGCCGCAGGCTTTCAAAGAAACAATAGCAATCAAGCTTAAACTTTAAATTAGCACCCGATAGAGGGCAGGGTCTGAAGAATGAGGGAAATTATGGGGTAAATATTTAACGGAATAAACTGCATAATCATATTATTTAGATTTATTCCGTTAAAAATCTTATTTTAACTTATCAAATTACTAGTTTTTATATTCTATGGTGTCAAATATTTATTCACAACGTTGTAAATACGCATTAAAACCGATTAATAACAACAGAGGGCGCTTTTTCTTTAATATGTGATCCTGTCTTCTGGAGTACAAGAGTATACTCTCACATGATACTTAATATGTGATCCTAATACAGTATCTCATATTAGTTTTCATGTTCTCCTACCCACTATGGGTGTCTTGATAATATCGACATAAAGTCTTGATAGTAATACGCTGTTTTACTTAGCCTATATCTGGTGGCAGCAGCATTTTCCTACAGTCACGTGATGATGGCACCGGCGGATAATACACGGGGGGAACCGACGGTGTCCACATCTTTTCTTTTTTTTTTCTTTCTTTTTCAGTTTTTTGTATTTTATCATTACTTGGAGCTGGTGGGGGAGAGAAAGCATTAAAATACATTCAGGAAAAAATACAACTCGAACCAAAGATGTAGGCTCCATTTCAAAATCAAAATTAAAAAAAAAAAAAAAAACACCAGACAATGAGCAGGTTCAAAGACCCACAGAAGGAAGATGACAAAACAGAGTCCTGACCCTATCCGAATCCTATTTTGACCTTTACACAAATAAACCACCAGCCCCCTTCTTCATCACATACAATATTTTTATAAAAACATCCAGCATGTCCAGTGTTATTAATTAAACAAAAATCTTTTTGTATTGCGCTGGTATAGGAGTTGCAAGGGCCTGATACTTTGCTGATATCGAATGATGAAATTCGCCATCTTCCTCCTGTGAAAAAAAATTGAAGAATAGAAGGCTGACATTGCGCCAAAACACGCACGCCTATGTAAGTGTATAATTAGGCCTATTTAATGATAAAATGAACTACCACTAAATGTTCTTGTCAATGCTGCAGTGCAAAACTTCTCTTTAACATTACATTAAAATAATAGTTACATTGTAAATTGGAACTGACACCAATTTTTTTCAGGAATACTTGTTTAGTTTGTCAATATAACGGTATTACACGCAAATCGATAGAGAAAAAATTAATTGTGCACATTTCAAATCACATTATTAAGTATTATGGAGTATCGATTCGCGTGTAACACCTTTATTTTAACAAACTAAAAAAATATTGTCACGTGTTCCTATGTAATAGCATGGTACTATTCGTATTGCGCGGACTTGGATGTCGACCTTTTCCCATGATACATCACGATTACATCCCATGATACATCACGATCATCGCAAACCGCTGGCGGCGCCCTTATTGCGAATAGCGAGAATTGAGGCGATAGCTTTGTTTGATAATAACCAATGACAGAGCCGCTACGATTTTAAATTAAAAACAGGTCACCGCTTGAGGCGCTGCATTTAAGACGCAGCCTAAAAAGTTTATTACGGGACAGAATAGACGTGACCTATAATGCCCCTTACTGCGAAATACCAGCCCTGCACCTATATCCATTTCATATTGAAGTGCCCCCTACCCCGGGCAGAAGGGGATTGTATGGGTGCAAAAATTTGCATTTTTGGGAGGAATGACAAGGAATTATTGGACCGGGGATTGAAAAATATGACATAATAGACTGCATGGACCTCATGTAGGCCTAGACTTATTTATAGTGAGCAACGGAGGAGAACAAGTAAAATATGATGGTGTGGGGGGGCGGGCACTAGTATGAGGTCTACGGTGGGGTAAACAGAAAAAAAAAAAAAACCACACAGGGGGTTCTTTAGGGGCGCACATAATGATCCAATCCCGGGTGGACATGAAGCATAGACCCTGATGTGTGAGACTCTGGTTTGACCTAGACTGCATATGAACCTAATATCTATGCCTAAGCCATATACCAATGGCCATGCATCATAAATGTTATTATAAAGTTAATTAGATCGTGATACTTGTTGGTCAGGTCCAAGTCGATTTGATTCTTTGTTTTTGTTTGATCTTTTGGAAAACATACAACATGACAGTAAAGACAACTCTAAGCTTTGCGCCAAATGTCAGGTCACGCGTAGGCCTATTTTGGTACTCACAATCATGACAACATGGAATAAAAATAAACAATTTGCAATTTGTCATTGCAATGACATTCAGAAAGAAACGAATACAGAAACAAAGAAAGAGATCCGATGTGTGTCTATTAAATGTACTGCAAAGAGAAAAAATATAGCTCATTTGACAAAGATTGTTTGCTTGTCCATCATAGCCCTGGACCCAGTGCCGTGACCAGTACCCGCTGAAAGTAGTGCTGTGAAGTGGCGAAGCCACGCTTCGGAGCTCTTCGGGGCCTCGCTGGGCGCGCTCCGCGCACCCTCTCGGCCGCTTCACGGCCTCGTTGGGCGCGTTGAATTTTACTCTCCCCCTTGTGAAGGGGAGAGAAATTTGTGAGGATCGTTTTCATCACTTTGCTAAATTCAGAATTTCTTATGTATTCCATTGAATTGACTATTTCTTTTGTATTCTATTGAAAAGTTAGGAAAGTTGTGAGGATCGTTTTCATCACTTTGCTAAATTCAGGATTTCTTATGTATTCTATTGAATTGTCTATTTCTTTTGTATTCTATTGAATTGTCTATTTCTTTTGTATTCTATTGAAAAGTTAGGAAATTTGTGAGGATCGTTTTCATCACTTTGCTAAATTCAGGATTTCTTATGTATTCTATTGAATTGTCTATTTCTTTTGTATTCCATTGAAAAGTTAGGAAACTTGTGAGGATCGGTTTCATCACTTTGCAAAATTCAGTATTTCTTATGTATTCTATTGAATTGTCTATTTCTTTTGTATTCTATTGAAAAATTAGGAAATTAGTGAGGATCGTTTTCATCACTTTGCTAAATTCAGGATTTCTTATGTATTCTATTGAATTGTCTATTTCTTTTGTATTATATTGAATTGTCTATTTCTTTTGTATTCTATTGAATTGTCTATTTCTTTTGTATTCTATTGAAAAGTTAGGAAATTTGTGAGGATCGTTTTCATCACTTTGCTAAATTCAGGATTTCTTATGTATTCTATTGAATTGTCTATTTCTTTTGTATTCCATTGAAAAGTTAGGAAATTTGTGAGGTCGGTTTCATCACTTTGCAAAATTCAGTATTTCTTATGTATTCTATTGAATTGTCTATTTCTTTTGTATTCTATTGAAAATTAGGAAATTTGTGAGGATCGTTTTCATCACTTTGCTAAATTCAGGATTTCTTATGTATTCTATTGAATTGTCTATTTCTTTTGTATTCTATTGAAAAGTTAGGAAATTTGTGAGGATCGTTTTCATCACTTTGCTAAATTTAGGATTTCTTATGTATTCTATTGAATTGTCTATTTCTTTTGTATTCTATTGAAAAGTTAGGAAATTTGTGAGGATCGTTTTCATCACTTTGCTAAATTCAGATTTCTTATGTATTCTATTGAATTGTCTATATCTTTTGTATTCTATTGAAAAGTTAGGAAATTTGTGAGGATCGTTTTCATCACTTTGATAAATTCAGAATTTCTTATGTATTCTATTGAATTGTCTATTTCTTATGTATTCTATTGAATTGTCTATTTCTTTTGTATGCTATTGAATTGTCTATTTCTTTTGTATTCTATTGAATTATCTATTTCTTTTGTATTCTATTGAAAAGTTAGGAAATTTGTGAGGATCGTTTTCATCACTTTGCTAAATTCAAAGATTTCTTATGTATTCTATTGAATTGTCTATTTCTTTTGTATTCTATTGAAAAGTTAGGAAATTTGTGAGGATCGTTTTCATCACTTTGCTAAATTAAGAATTTCTTATGTATTCTATTGAATTGTCTATTTCTTATGAATTCTATTGAATTGTCTATTTCTTTTGTATTCTATTGAAAAGTTAGGAAATTTGTGAGGATCGTTTTCATCACTTTGCTAAATTCAAGATTTCTTATGTATTCTATTGAAATGTCTATATCTTTTGTATTCTATTGAAAAGTTAGGAAATTTGTGAGGATCGTTTTCATCACTTTGATAAATTCAGAATTTCTTATGTATTCTATTGAATTGTCTATTTCTTATGTATTCTATTGAATTGTCTATTTCTTTTGTATTCTATTGAATTGTCTATTTCTTTTGTATTCTATTGAATTGTCTATTTCTTTTCTATTCTATTGAATTGTCTATTTCTTTTGTATTCTATTGAAAAGTTAGGAAATTTGTGAGGATCGTTTTCATCACTTTGCTAAATTCAGGATTACTTATGTATTCTATTGAATTGTCTATTTCTTTTGTATTCCATTGAAAAGTTAGGAAATTTGTGAGGATCGGTTTCATCACTTTGCAAAATTCAGTATTTCTTATGTATTCTATTGAATTGTCTATTTCTTTTGTATTCTATTGAAAAATTAGGAAATTTGTGAGGATCGTTTTCATCACTTTGCTAAATTCAGGATTTCTTATGTATTCTATTGAATTGTCTATTTCTTTTGTATTCTATTGAATTGTCTATTTCTTTTGTATTCTATTGAATTGTCTATTTCTTTTGTATTCTATTGAAAAATTAGGAAATTTGTGTGGATCGTTTTCATCACTTTGCCAAATTCAGGATTTCTTATGTATTCTATTGAATTGTCTATTTCTTTTGTATTCTATGGAAAAGTTAGGAAATTTGTGAGGATCGTTTTCATCACTTTGCTAAATTCAGAATTTCTTATGTATTTTATTGAATTGTCTATTTCTTATGTATTCTATTGAATTGTCTATTTCTTTTGTATTCTATTGAATTGTCTATTTCTTTTGTATTCTATTGAAAAGTTAGGAAATTTGTGAGGATCGTTTTCATCACTTTGCTAAATTCTGGATTTCTTATGTATTCTATTGAATTGTCTATTTCTTTTGTATTCTATTGAATTGTCTATTTCTTTTGTATTCTATTGAAAAGTTAGGAAATTTGTGAGGATCGTTTTCATCACTTTGCTAAATTCAGGATTTCTTATGTATTCTATTGAATTGTCTATTTCTTTTGTATTCCATTGAAAAGTTAGGAAATTTGTGATGATCGGTTTCATCACTTTGCAAAATTCAGTATTTCTTATGTATTCTATTGAATTGTCTATTTCTTTTGTATTCTATTGAAAAGTTAGGAAATTTGTGAGGATCGTTTTCATCACTTTGCTAAATTCAGGATTTCTTATGTAGTCTATTGAATTGTCTATTTCTTTTGTATTCTATTGAAAAGTTAGGAAATTTGTGAGGATCGTTTTCATCACTTTGCTAAATTCAAGATTTCTTATGTATTCTATTGAATTGTCTATATCTTTTGTATTCTATTGAAAAGTTAGGAAATTTGTGAGGATCGTTTTCATCACTTTGATAAATTCAGAATTTCTTATGTATTCTATTGAATTGTCTATTTCTTTTGTATTCTATTGAATTGTCTATTTCTTTTGTATTTTATTGAATTGTCTATTTCTTTTGTATTCTATTGAAAAGTTAGGAAATTTGTGAGGATCGTTTTCATCACTTTGCTAAATTCAGTATTTCTTATGTATTCTATTGAATTGTCTATTTCTTTTGTATTCCATTGAAAAGTTAGGAAATTTGTGAGGATCGGTTTCATCACTTTGCAAAATTCTGTATTTCTTATGTATTCTATTGAATTGTCTATTTCTTTTGTATTCTATTGAAAAATTAGGAAATTTGTGAGGATCGTTTTCATCACTTTGCCAAATTCAGTATTTCTTATGTATTCTATTGAATTGTCTATTTCTTTTGTATTCCATTGAAAAGTTAGGAAATTTGTGAGGATCGTTTTCTCGTTTTCATCACTTTGCTAAATTCAAAGATTTCTTATGTATTCTATTGAATTGTCTATATCTTTTGTATTCTATTGAAAAGTTAGGAAATTTGTGAGGATCGTTTTCATCACTTTGATAAATTCAGAATTTCTTATGTATTATATTGAATTGTCTATTTCTTATGTATTCTATTGAATTGTCTATTTCTTTTGTATTCTATTGAATTGTCTATTTCTTTTGTATTCTATTGAATTGTCTATTTCTTTTGTATTCTATTGAATTGTCTATTTCTTTTGTATTCTATTGAAAAGTTAGGAAATTTGTGTGGATCGTTTTCATCACTTTGCTAAATTAAGAATTTCTTATGTATTCTATTGAATTGTCTATTTCTTATGAATTCTATTGAATTGTCTATTTCTTTTGTATTCTATTGAAAAGTTAGGAAATTTGTGAGGATCGTTTTAGTCACTTTGCTAAATTCAAGATTTCTTATGTATTCTATTGAAATGTCTATATCTTTTGTATTCTATTGAAAAGTTAGGAAATTTGTGAGGATCGTTTTCATCACTTTGATAAATTCAGAATTTCTTATGTATTCTATTGAATTGTCTATTTCTTATGTATTCTATTGAATTGTCTATTTCTTTTGTATTCTATTGAATTGTCTATTTCTTTTGTATTCCATTGAATTATCTATTTCTTTTGTATTCTATTGAATTGTCTATTTCTTTTGTATTCTATTGAAAAGTTAGGAAATTTGTGAGGATCGTTTTCATCACTTTGCTAAATTAAGAATTTCTTATGTATTCTATTGAATTGTCTATTTCTTATGTATTCTATTGAATTGTCTATTTCTTTTGTATTCTATTGAATTGTCTATTTCTTTTGTATTCTATTGAAAAGTTAGGAAATTTGTGAGGATCGTTTTCATCACTTTGCTAAATTCTGGATTTCTTATGTATTCTATTGAATTGTCTATTTCTTTTGTATTCTATTGAATTGTCTATTTCTTTTGTATTCTATTGAATTGTCTATTTCTTTTGTATTCTATTGAAAAGTTAGGAAATTTGTGAGGATCGTTTTCATCACTTTGCTAAATTCAGGATTTCTTATGTATTCTATTGAATTGTCTATTTCTTTTGTATTCCATTGAAAAGTTAGGAAATTTGTGAGGATCGGTTTCATCACTTTGCAAAATTCAGTATTTCTTATGTATTCTATTGAATTGTCTATTTCTTTTGTATTCTATTGAAAAATTAGGAAATTTGTGAGGATCGTTTTCATCACTTTGCTAAATTCAGGATTTCTTATGTATTCTATTGAATTGTCTATTTCTTTTGTATTCTATTGAATTGTCTATTTCTTTTGTATTCTATTGAATTGTCTATTTCTTTTGTATTCCATTGAAAAGTTAGGAAATTTGTGAGGATCGGTTTCATCACTTTGCAAAATTCAGTATTTCTTATGTATTCTATTGAATTGTCTATTTCTTTTGTATTCTATTGAAAAATTAGGAAATTTGTGAGGATCGTTTTCATCACTTTGCTAAATTCAGGATTTCTTATGTATTCTATTGAATTGTCTATTTCTTTTGTATTCTATTGAAAAGTTAGGAAATTTGTGAGGATCGTTTTCATCACTTTGCTAAATTCAGGATTTCTTATGTATTCTATTGAATTGTCTATTTCTTTTGTATTCTATTGAAAAGTTAGGACATTTGTGAGGATCGTTTTCATCACTTTGCTAAATTCAGAATTTCTTATGTATTCTATTGAATTGTCTATTTCTTTTGTATTCCATTGAAAAGTTAGGAAATTTGTGAGGATCGGTTTCATCACTTTGCAAAATTCAGTATTTCTTATGTATTCTATTGAATTGTCTATTTCTTTTGTATTCTATTGAAAAATTAGGAAATTTGTGAGGATCGTTTTCATCACTTTGCTAAATTCAGGATTTCTTTTGTATTCTATTGAATTGTCTATTTCTTTTGTATTCTATTGAATTGTCTATTTCTTTTGTATTCTATTGAAAAGTTAGGAAATTTGTCAGGATCGTTTTCATCACTTTGCTAAATTCAGGATTTCTTATGTATTCTATTGAATTGTCTATTTCTTTTGTATTCCATTGAAAAGTTAGGAAATTTGTGAGGATCGGTTTCATCACTTTGCAAAATTCAGTATTTCTTATGTATTCTATTGAATTGTCTATTTCTTTTGTATTCTATTGAAAAATTAGGAAATTTGTGAGGATCGTTTTCATCACTTTGCTAAATTCAGGATTTCTTATGTATTCTATTGAATTGTCTATTTCTTTTGTATTCTATTGAAAAGTTAGGAAATTTGTGAGGATCGTTTTCATCACTTTGCTAAATTCAGGATTTCTTATGTATTCTATTGAATTGTCTATTTCTTTTGTATTCTATTGAAAAGTTAGGAAATTTGTGAGGATCGTTTTCATCACTTTGCTAAATTCAAGATTTCTTATGTATTCTATTGAATTGTCTATTTCTTTTGTATTCTATTGAATTGTCTATTTCTTTTGTATTCTATTGAATTGTCTATTTCTTTTGTATTCTATTGAATTGTCTATTTCTTTTGTATTCTATTGAAAAGTTAGGAAATTTGTGAGGATCGTTTTCATCACTTTGCTAAATTCAGGATTTCTTATGTATTCTATTGAATTGTCTATTTCTTTTGTATTCCATTGAAAAGTTAGGAAATTTGTGATGATCGGTTTCATCACTTTGCAAAATTCAGTATTTCTTATGTATTCTATTGAATTGTCTATTTCTTTTGTATTCTATTGAAAAGTTAGGAAATTTGTGAGGATCGTTTTCATCACTTTGCTAAATTCAGGATTTCTTATGTAGTCTATTGAATTGTCTATTTCTTTTGTATTCCATTGAAAAGTTAGGAAATTTGTGAGGATCGGTTTCATCACTTTGCAAAATTCAGTATTTCTTATGTATTCTATTGAATTGTCTATTTCTTTTGTATTCTATTGAAAAATTAGGAAATTTGTGAGGATCGTTTTCATCACTTTGCCAAATTCAGGATTTCTTATGTATTCTATTGAATTGTCTATTTCTTTTGTATTCTATTGAAAAGTTAGGAAATTTGTGAGGATCGTTTTCATCACTTTGCTAAATTCAAGATTTCTTATGTATTCTATTGAATTGTCTATATCTTTTGTATTCTATTGAAAAGTTAGGAAATTTGTGAGGATCGTTTTCATCACTTTGCTAAATTCAGGATTTCTTATGTATTCTATTGAATTGTCTATTTCTTTTGTATTCTATTGAATTGTCTATTTCTTTTGTATTCTATTGAATTGTCTATTTCTTTTGTATTCTATGAGTTAGGAAATTTGTGAGGATCGTTTTCATCACTTTGCTAAATTCAGTATTTCTTATGTATTCTATTGAATTGTCTATTTCTTTTGTATTCCATTGAAAAGTTAGGAAATTTGTGAGGATCGGTTTCATCACTTTGCAAAATTCAGTATTTCTTATGTATTCTATTGAATTGTCTATTTCTTTTGTATTCTATTGAAAAATTAGGAAATTTGTGAGGATCGTTTTCATCACTTTGCCAAATTCAGGATTTCTTATGTATTCTATTGAATTGTCTATTTCTTTTGTATTCTATTGAAAAGTTAGGAAATTTGTGAGGATCGTTTTCATCACTTTGCTAAATTCAGAATTTCTTATGTATTTTATTGAATTGTCTATTTCTTATGTATTCTATTGAATTGTCTATTTCTTATGTATTCTATTGAATTGTCTATTTCTTTTGTATTCTATTGAAAAATTAGGAAATTTGTGAGGATCGTTTTCATCACTTTGCTAAATTCAGGATTTCTTATGTATTCTATTGAATTGTCTATTTCTTTTGTATTCTATTGAAAAGTTAGGAAATTTGTGAGGATCGTTTTCATCACTTTGCTAAATTCAGGATTTCTTATGTATTCTATTGAATTGTCTATTTCTTTTGTATTCTATTGAATTGTCTATTTCTTTTGTATTCCATTGAATTATCTATTTCTTTTGTATTCTATTGAATTGTCTATTTCTTTTGTATTCTATTGAAAAGTTAGGAAATTTGTGAGGATCGTTTTCATCACTTTGATAAATTCAGAATTTCTTATGTATTCTATTGAATTGTCTATTTCTTTTGTATTCTATTGAAAAGTTAGGAAATTTGTGAGGATCGTTTTCATCACTTTGATAAATTCAGAATTTCTTATGTATTCCATTGAATTATCTATTTCTTTTGTATTCTATTGAATTGTCTATTTCTTATGTATTCTATTGAATTGTCTATTTCTTATGTATTCTATTGAATTGTCTATTTCTTTTGTATTCTATTGAATTGTCTATTTCTTTTGTATTCTATTGAATTGTCTATTTCTTTTGTATTCTATTGAATTGTCTATATCTTTTGTATTCTATTGAAAAGTTAGGAAATTTGTGAGGATCGTTTTCATCACTTTGATAAATTCAGAATTTCTTATGTATTCTATTGAATTGTCTATTTCTTTTGTATTCTATTGAATTGTCTATTTCTTTTGTATTCTATTGAATTGTCTATTTCTTATGTATTCTATTGAATTGTCTATTTCTTTTGTATTCTATTGAATTGTCTATTTCTTTTGTATTCTATTGAATTGTCTATATCTTTTGTATTCTATTGAAAAGTTAGGAAATTTGTGAGGATCGTTTTCATCACTTTGCTAAATTCAGGATTTCTTATGTATTCTATTGAATTGTCTATTTCTTTTGTATTCCATTGAAAAGTTAGGAAATTTGTGATGATCGGTTTCATCACTTTTGCAAAATTCAGTATTTCTTATGTATTCTATTGAATTGTCTATTTCTTTTGTATTCTATTGAAAAGTTAGGAAATTTGTGAGGATCGTTTTCATCACTTTGCTAAATTCAGGATTTCTTATGTAGTCTATTGAATTGTCTATTTCTTTTGTATTCCATTGAAAAGTTAGGAAATTTGTGAGGATCGGTTTCATCACTTTGCAAAATTCAGTATTTCTTATGTATTCTATTGAATTGTCTATTTCTTTTGTATTCTATTGAAAAATTAGGAAATTTGTGAGGATCGTTTTCATCACTTTGCCAAATTCAGGATTTCTTATGTATTCTATTGAATTGTCTATTTCTTTTGTATTCTATTGAAAAGTTAGGAAATTTGTGAGGATCGTTTTCATCACTTTGCTAAATTCAAGATTTCTTATGTATTCTATTGAATTGTCTATATCTTTTGTATTCTATTGAAAAGTTAGGAAATTTGTGAGGATCGTTTTCATCACTTTGCTAAATTCAGGATTTCTTATGTATTCTATTGAATTGTCTATTTCTTTTGTATTCTATTGAATTGTCTATTTCTTTTGTATTCTATTGGATTGTCTATTTCTTTTGTATTCTATGAGTTAGGAAATTTGTGAGGATCGTTTTCATCACTTTGCTAAATTCAGTATTTCTTATGTATTCTATTGAATTGTCTATTTCTTTTGTATTCCATTGAAAAGTTAGGAAATTTGTGAGGATCGGTTTCATCACTTTGCAAAATTCAGTATTTCTTATGTATTCTATTGAATTGTCTATTTCTTTTGTATTCTATTGAAAAATTAGGAAATTTGTGAGGATCGTTTTCATCACTTTGCTAAATTCAGAATTTCTTATGTATTTTATTGAATTGTCTATTTCTTATGTATTCTATTGAATTGTCTATTTCTTATGTATTCTATTGAATTGTCTATTTCTTTTGTATTCTATTGAAAAATTAGGAAATTTGTGAGGATCGTTTTCATCACTTTGCCAAATTCAGGATTTCTTATGTATTCTATTGAATTGTCTATTTCTTTTGTATTCTATTGAAAAGTTAGGAAATTTGTGAGGATCGTTTTCATCACTTTGCTAAATTCAGGATTTCTTATGTATTCTATTGAATTGTCTATTTCTTTTGTATTCTATTGAATTGTCTATTTCTTTTGTATTCCATTGAATTATCTATTTCTTTTGTATTCTATTGAATTGTCTATTTCTTTTGTATTCTATTGAAAAGTTAGGAAATTTGTGAGGATCGTTTTCATCACTTTGATAAATTCAGAATTTCTTATGTATTCTATTGAATTGTCTATTTCTTTTGTATTCTATTGAAAAGTTAGGAAATTTGTGAGGATCGTTTTCATCACTTTGATAAATTCAGAATTTCTTATGTATTCCATTGAATTATCTATTTCTTTTGTATTCTATTGAATTGTCTATTTCTTATGTATTCTATTGAATTGTCTATTTCTTATGTATTCTATTGAATTGTCTATTTCTTTTGTATTCTATTGAATTGTCTATTTCTTTTGTATTCTATTGAATTGTCTATTTCTTTTGTATTCTATTGAATTGTCTATATCTTTTGTATTCTATTGAAAAGTTAGGAAATTTGTGAGGATCGTTTTCATCACTTTGATAAATTCAGAATTTCTTATGTATTCTATTGAATTGTCTATTTCTTTTGTATTCTATTGAATTGTCTATTTCTTTTGTATTCTATTGAATTGTCTATTTCTTATGTATTCTATTGAATTGTCTATTTCTTTTGTATTCTATTGAATTGTCTATTTCTTTTGTATTCTATTGAATTGTCTATATCTTTTGTATTCTATTGAAAAGTTAGGAAATTTGTGAGGATCGTTTTCATCACTTTGATAAATTCAGAATTTCTTATGTATTCTATTGAATTGTCTATTTCTTTTGTATTCTATTGAATTGTCTATTTCTTTTGTATTCTATTGAATTGTCTATTTCTTTTGTATTCTATTGAATTGTCTATTTCTTTTGTATTCTATTGAAAAGTTAGGAAATTTGTGAGGATCGTTTTCATCACTTTGCTAAATTCAGTATTTCTTATGTATTCTATTGAATTGTCTATTTCTTTTGTATTCCATTGAAAAGTTAGGAAATTTGTGACGATCGGTTTCATCACTTTGCAAAATTCAGTATTTCTTATGTATTCTATTGAATTGTCTATTTCTTTTGTATTCTATTGAAAAATTAGGAAATTTGTGAGGATCGTTTTCATCACTTTGCCAAATTCAGGATTTCTTATGTATTCTATTGAATTGTCTATTTCTTTTGTATTCTATTGAAAAGTTAGGAAATTTGTGAGGATCGTTTTCATCACTTTGCTAAATTCAGGATTTCTTATGTATTCTATTGAATTGTCTATTTCTTTTGTATTCCATTGAAAAGTTAGGAAATTTGTTAGGATCGTTTTCATCACTTTGATGAATTCAGAATTTCTTATGTATTGTATTGAAAAATTGTGTACCCTTATTATCTCAGGAGGTCTTTCTTCAGCTTCTTAGCCTTCCACTTTTGGTACCTTACGTAGCGGGAGTGTCGCGTCGGAAAGAATTGAAATTGACGTTTTCGTCTTTTTCTCGAGATGTCTTAACTTTGTTTGATTTCTTTGATGTCTTGACATCTTGGATTTTCTGTCTGCCTTTCTTGATGATGCTTGTTTAACCCCAAATCTGTCCACTAATAATGTTTCTTTTCCCTACTTTAAAAAAGTGAGGAAATGTGCGTGATATTTTTAAAAACAGGTCCGATTTTTTTTTGGTCCCTAAATCGTGCAGTATCTAATAAAAAGACATATTATATATAGAATACTTGAATCCAGGTTTTGTCACCAATGACACCAAGACACAGGGCAAAAACACATTATATTTATAATATAAAAATACATATTATATATAGAATACTTGAATCCAGGTTTTGTCACCAATGACACCAAGACACAGGGCAAAAACACATTATATTTATAATATAAAAAGACATATTATATATAGAATACTTGAATCCAGGTTTTGTCACCAATGACACCAAGACACAGAGCAAAAACACATTATATTTATAATATAAAAAGACATATTATATAAAGAATACTTGAATCCAGGTTTTGTCACCAATGACACCAAGACACAGGGCAAAAACATATTATATTTATAATATAAAAAGACATATTATATATAGAATACTTGAATCCAGGTTTTGTCACCAATGACACCAAGACACAGAGCAAAAACACATTATATTTATAATATAAAAAGACATATTATATATAGAATACTTGAATCCAGGTTTTGTCACCAATGACACCAAGACACAGGGCAAAAACACATTATATTAATAATATAAAAAGACATATTATATATTATATGTATAATATAAAAAGACATATTATATATAGAATACTTGAATCCAGGTTTTAATACCATTATAATATACCATATCACCCAGGCAAAAAAATATCAGACAAATTTCGGAAACATTCACCACTTTCACGACTGTTGCTAAGGAAAATGGTGGTAAAACGGGGGTGAAACTCATTAATTTCACCCTTTTTACGACCAATTTTACGGCCAGTTCATGGTTTCACTAGATTCTATTGTCATTTTCAGGGGTGAGCTCGTGATATATCAGGGGTGGACTCATGAAATTAATCCCAAAATAAAAGGTGGTGAACATCACTAGCTCACCCCTGAAACTTCTCTACCTCCACTCATAAAAAGTTCTATTCATATAATGAGAGTGGTGAACACGGATTAAGTTCACTCTCGTTCCACATTTCACTCATGACGAATCCTGTGTCAATCATACCAGAACACCGCAAACATATTGTTGCTCACTGAAAATGTTTCTGTAATGCGTCCGCCCTCTTGTGACCATAATCAAAGCATGTAAAGTTTAGCAATTATTTTAAACTATTGCAATTTGGTAGTTCACATCATCTTGCGAATGGTAGTGAGCTTTGGCAAAATTGCATGATCATTTCACAGCGACCGTGTAAAAGAATTAAAATATCACAGATATACTTTTGCAGGTCTTGTGGTTATGTTGAGTTATGTTGTAAAGAGGACTGAAACAACAACACTTTTGTAAAACGTGCATAACTCATTAACAACAACAAATTTACCACCAGTTTATCACGAGAAAGATGTTATCAAAAAGAAATTGATTAAAAAAATAATACAGGTAATGTTGTATGCTCTTGAAAATCCATTTAGAGTTTCTGAGTAATAGTAAGCCTGTAATATATGTCTTCCCGTCCAATTTCAAACTTTGATCGTTCAGTTTAGTATAAGTGTCATTCCTTTTCGCGCGAAATTGAATGAACGCTTACATCTCGATTTGAATTTAGTAGAAAATGGGCTATCCTAGTGTCCAGAAAAGAAGCTCCTGACTATTTGTTATTATAATTATATAATAATATAGATATATTATGTGAGATCATGTGCAACATATAGCAGCAGGACACGTCTTCTACACACAAGTGATAATTCATTAAAAATAAGATGTCTCGTATGATCAAAATAAAATTATCTCCGAAGATCGCACTCATTTTGCTGACAAGTAGGCCTACTGTTTGAGATTTCAGATTTGTATACAAGTCATTAATTTGCAACAAAATATACCCGGTTGGTATGCGGTGATTGGCCAATACATGCAATTCATGTGGTGATATAGTATTAGTATTTTTAAGCTACGATTCTTTTTCTTTTGCGTATAGAGAACATTGGCATTGCCTTAAAATACGGGTGGTGGAATCAATTGTTATTTTGTTAATAAAACAAAATTATTTGGTGTAAGTTGAGGATGATGCAGTCATTTGTATGATAAATAGCTTTATACATCATGTATCGTTCCGCACTAAATACTACTATGCAATATTAATGTAGTAGTAATAGACTTGCCGAGTTACCCCGTTTTTTTTCCATTTTGTCGTGCTGTAGTATAATAAAATGAGCAGTCTCCATTTTAAATTTGCAATTAAATGCTTTATCACAAAATATTTATACTGATAGTACGATTGGGTCGATTGTCAAAACCATAAATAAGAAATTCAAACTTTGCTTGGTTGAATAAAAATATCCCGTTCCAAAGTTTGTTTTAAACCAAGTTTCGAGGTAGCCATCATATTAAAGAATATTCCGTATCATTTTAGTTGAAATATAGACATACAGTTTTGGCAAGTGTACAGCATGCAAACAATTCGTTCTGCCGATCATGGTTTCTCTACTCCTGAAATCGACTAGTGTTCGCTAGTGACGTGGGCGCTTTTACTAGCGAGTTTGGGTGTAAAAGTCCAGATGTATTGTTCTTTTCACTACCAATTCACTACCCGAATTCTCTATTGGTTTCAACGTAAACTAATAAATAGCACTGGTAAACTGGTGGTGAATTGGGCGGACTCGCGGGCGAAATTTGGGCTTGAAACTGGTGAAAATTTGCTTTAGTACTTTTACCGCCTAACTTCTTGACTCCTGACTATTTGTTATTATAATTATATAATAATATAGATATATTATGTGAGATCATGTGCAACATATGTAGCAGCAGGACGCAGTTTAACATGTCTTCTACACACTAGTGATAATTCATTCAAAAATAAGATGTCTCGTGAGATCAAAATACAATTATCTCCGAAGATCGCACTCATTTTGCTGACAAGTAGGCCTACTGTTTGAGATTTCAGATTTGTATACAAGTCATACATAATATACCCGGTTGGTATGCGGTGATTAGCCAATATATGCAATTCATGTGGTGATATAGTATATATTTGTATTTTTAAGCTACGATTCTTTTTCTTTTGCGGATTGAGAACATTGGCATTGCCTTAAAATACGGGTGGTGGAATCAATTGTTATTTTGTTAATAAAACAAAATTATTTGGTATAAGTTGAGGATGATGCAGTCATTTGTATGATAAATAGCTTATACACCATGTGTCGTTCCGCACTAAATACTACTATGCAATATGAATGTAGTAGTAATAGACTTGGCGAGTTACCCCGTTTTCTTTTCCATTTTGCCGTGCTGTAGTATAGTAAAACGAGCAGTGTCCATTTTAAATTTGCAATTAAACGCTTTATCACAAAATATTTATACTGATACCCAGCAAACACAAAACATTTTCGACATCATTCGCAAAAGGTTATAAAATGTTGTCAGAAAACGTTTAAATGTCGGGTTATATAAAGGGTATATTAAGGGTATAAAACGTTTTCATAACAGTGAAAAACATTTGTTGATAATCTACTGCCCAGTAAACACAACATGTTTTACAGAAAACGTTTAAATGTCGGGTTATATAAAGAGTATAAAAACGTTTTAATAACATTCCAAAAACATTTTGAAAACCTGATACAAAACATACTAAACAGAATGTTATTTTTGGGTTGAAAAAATATTTTGCGAAAAATGTTTGCCCAAAATATTTGCAATAACGTTTTATATACGTTTTTATGACCTTTATATAACCCGACATTTAAATGTTATTAAAACGTTTTGACGAAAACATTTTAAGAACATTTCTGCGTTTGCTGGGGGAAAATATTTTAACATGTTATTTAAGTGTTGACAAAATATTTGGCAAAAAAAAAAAAAAAAAATAGTTTACAATAACATTTTTGAAAACATTTTAGAAATATTGTTGTAGTGTGTTTTCATACAAAACGTTTTAAAACGTTTTCATAACCTTTATATAACCCGACATTTTAATGTTATTGAAACGTTTTTACCTAAAGCAAAAGCCAAAATATAACTTATTTAAAACGTTTTAAAAACGTTTTTGTGTTTGCTGGATAGTACGATTAGGTCGATTGTCAAAAACATAAATAAGAAATTCAAACTTTGCTTGGTTGAATAAAAATATCCCGTTCAAAAGTTTGTTTTAAACCAAGTTTCGAGGTAGCCATCATATTAAAGAATATTCCATATCATTTTAGTTGAAATATAGACGTACAGCTTTGGCAAGTGTAAAGCATGCAAACAATTCGTTCTGCCGATCATGGTTTTTCTTATGACTCCTGAAATCGACTAGTGTTCGTTAGTGACGTGGGTGCTTTCACTAGCGAGTTTGGGTGTAAAAGTCCAGATCTATTGTTCTTTTCACTACCAATTCACTACCCGAATTCTCTATTGGTTTCAACGTAAACTAATAAATAGCACTGGTAAACTGGTGGTGAATTGGACGGACTCGCGGGCGAAATTTGGGCTTGAAACTGGTGAAAATTATCGAACGGTTCAACGGGTGCTTTATTACTTTTACCGCCTAACTACTTGAGCTGTGGCCGATTATGTTTCTGGTCAGGTTTTTTTTTCCACACACGATTAGTGTTAATTATTTGTTAATAAAACAAAATTATTCTTATAAGAATTCTTTTAGAAATATCCATATCATGCAAATTTCTGCATTAAATAGTATCACGAGAAAGATGTTATCAAATAGAAACTGATAACTATAGGTAATACTGTATGCTCTTACAAATCCATTTAGAGTTTCTGAATAATAGTAAGCAATAGTTGAAAAATGGGGTAACCCAGTGTCCAGAAAAGAAGCTCCTGACTATTTGTTATTATAATTATATAATTTAGATATAATATGTGAGATCATGTGCAACATATGTAGCAGCAGGACGCAGTTTAACATGTCTTCTACACACTAGTGATAATTCATTAAAAAATAAGATGTCAAAAAGTCTCGAGAGATCAAAATACAATTATCTCCGAAGATCGCACTCATTTTGCTGACAAGTAGGCCTACTGTTTGAGATTCCACATTTGTATACAAGTACAAAGTCATTAATTTGCAACATAATATACCCGGTATAGATATATTATGTGAGATCATGTGCAACATATGTAGCAGCAGGACGCAGTTTAACATGTCTTCTACACACTAGTGATAATTCATTAAAAAATAAGATGTCTAGTGAGATCAAAATACAATTATCTCCGAAGATCGCACTCATTTTGCAGACAAGTAGGCCTACTCTTTGAGATTTCAGATTTATATACAAGTCATACACAATATACCCGGTTGGTATGCGGTGATTAGCCAATGCATGCAATTTATGTGGTGATATAATATTAGTATTTTAAGCTACGATTCTTTTCTTTTGCGTATTGAGAACATTGGCATTGCCTTAAAATACGGGTGGTGGAATCAATTGTTATTTTGTTTAAGTTGTGGATGATGCCGTCATTTGTATAATAAATAGCTTTATACATCATGTGTCGTTCCGCACTAAATACTACTATGCAATATTAATGTAGTAGTAATAGACTTGCCGAGTTACCCCGTTTTCTTTTCCATTTTGCCGTGCTGTAGTATAATAAAATGAGCTGTCTCCATTTTAAATTTGCAAAATGCTTTATCAAAAAATATTTATACTGATAGTACGATTAGGTCGATTGTCAAAAACATAAATAAGAAATTCAAACTTTGCTTCGTTGAATAAAAATATCCCGTTCAAAACTTTGTTTTAAACCAAGTTTCGAGGTAGCCATCATATTAAAGAATATTCCATATCATTTTAGTTGAAATATAGACGTACAGTTTTGGCAAGTGTAAAGCATGCAAACAATTCGTTCTGCCGATCATGGTTTCTTTACTCCTGAAATCGACTAGTGTTCGCTAGTGACGTGGGCGCTTTCACTAGCGAGTTTGGGTGTGAAAGTCCAGATCTATTGTTCTTTTCACTACCAATTCACTACCCGCATTCTCTATTGGTTTCAACGTAAACTAATAAATAGCACTGGTAAACTGGTAGTGAATTGGGCGGACTCGCGGGCGATATTTGGGCTTGAAACTGATGAAAATTATCGAACGGTTCAACGGGCGCTTTAGTACTTCTACCGCCTAACTTCTTTAGTATTTTTAAGCAACGATTCTTTTTCTTTTGCGTATTGAGAACATTGGCATTGCCTTAAAATACGGGTGGTGGAATCAATTGTTATTTTGTTAATAAAACACAATTATTTGGTGTAAGTTGAGGATGATGCAGTCATTTGTATGATAAATAGCTTTATACATCATGTATACCATATATATTCAGTATACCAGATTGATTGTTTATGAGCAAAATAGGGTATGTTATGGGATATGTGTAAATTAAAATAATTGAGGAAAATAAGAGGGAGAGTAAGACGTGAGGAAACAATTGATAATTTTGTATCACTTGCACATTTAAGATATCATGTTTTATATTATTCTGTGAGGGGAATAAAGGATTTTTTCATAATTTTACATTTTTTTTTTTTTTGCATTTTATTTTATAATTTTAAATGCATTAGGCAATAAAAGCATAAGCAAAACATATGGTAAAATGAGGCCCACCGAGCTGCCGAGAACACTCAGAATATAGTGTATATATTTAATTGATTTTTGTTTTCCTCATAATTTATAAAAAATTAAGTGGAAGTAAAGGAATAAAACATTTTTTGTTCAATGGATATTTTCATTTGGTGAAATATGAACAGTTCACTGTCTCATGAACTTATTCTTCCCATTGTATTCATACTTTTGAAGTCATGCCAAGTTAGTCAGAAGATTGTAGGCCTATTAGTAATGTGTAGGTCTAAATGTAAGTCTTCAAAACATGCATATGCCTATAGACAGAAAAGAAGTTGTGGTTAAAAATGTTTGTAAAATGAAAATGCTAAGTCAGATGTGAACTATATTGGGAGCAATGACCACCCAAAATTGGGTGTATCTAAGAAATGATCTTCAAATTCAGAATAGCCAGTAATGATAACACCTTTTCCACATTACACCCAAGGTGTAGTGTTATACCCATAAAGTATTAAATACCGACCAAGGTCTTTCTATTGTAAGTCATACTGAAGCTTAGAAATTGTCTTTTGTGACAAGATTACATAGCAAACATCGGTTGGATATTTTGAAAGGAAGTGTTTAGAATCAAAAGAAGAGCTTTGTATGTTCCCCTGCTGTATGCTTTTTAATACCAAATACACAGATACGTACACTTTGCACATTATGACATTGGCTATGTCTATGGAAGTGGTTATAAAATAATCGTCAGTGAAGAAAAATTCTGTAGAACATGTTGAAAATGAGAAAATATGAAAGCAGGGACCGTACATTATTAATGCCGGAGGGGCCCGGGAGAAATATAGGGAGTATATGTGATTTTTTACTTTGACAAATACGGGGGATTATATGATTTTATTTTTCCTAATGGGGGGGTATGTAAAAATTTAATAATTATTCACTATGTCAAGTGCAGTATCCTAGCTTGTATGGACAGCAGTGTATATTAAAAATAGAGTCTTTTCTGCGAAAATTCCCAATAATGTCATTTTGATAGCTGATCAGCTGAACGATTTTGCATACATCAAAACCAAAGTTACACATAAAATTTGAACGGGTTACTTAACATCCAGGTTAGGTCTATTTTTAGGAGCAGCTTGTCCTGCGATAGTGTTGCTTTTTGGCTAAATTTTGCACACTGGTAGACAGTGACAATATCAGCCATACACCCAGCAAACACAAAACGTTTTCGACATCATTCGCAAAAGGTTATAAAAAGTTGTCAGAAAACGTCGGGTTATATAAAGGGTATATTAAGAGTATAAAACGTTTACATAATCTTAAAAACATTTTTTGATAATCTACTGCTAAGCAAACAAAAATGTTTCACAGAAAAATGTTTAAATGTAGGGTTATATAAAGGGTATAAAAACGTTTTAATAACATTCCAAAAACATTCTGGAAAACTTGATACAAAACATTCTAAACAGAATGTTATTTTGGGGTTTAAAGAATATTTTGCGAAAAATGTTTGCCCAAAATATTGTCAATAACGTTTAAAAACGTTTTCATGACCTTTATATAACCCGACATTTAAATGTTATTAAAAGGTTTTGAAAAAAAAACATTTTAAAAACATTTCTGTGTTTGCTGGGTTCAAACATTTTTACATGAATGTTATTTAAGTATTGACACAATATTTGGCAAAATGGCTTACAATAACATTTTTGAAAACAGTTAAAAATATTGTTGTAGTGTGTTTGTGTTTCCATACAAAACGTTTTAAAACGTTATCATGACCTTTATATAACCCGACATTTTAATGTTATTAAAACGTTTTTACCTAAACCAAAAGCCAAAATATAACTTATTTAAAACGTTTTTAAAACGTTTTTGTGTTTGCTAGGCATACTTTGTTTTCTTGAACATGAGAATTTCAAATATCATAAGCACACAAGCTCAAAAAATATACATGTGCATACGTGTAAATGATGTGTTTTTATTTACTTTGAAAATTGTACATATTTTTATATTTTAAATTTGTATCTATAATAGTTGTATATACCATATAAACTGTATGTTGATAATTGTTGCTTTTATAAATTGTATATGTAGCAGGGCCCCATGTTAGACCAGCTATTTGGCTACCCTGGATAAATATGATTAAAATAAATATATAAATAAATAAACTTATCTCCTCCCCGCAAATAGCCCATAGTAGCTAGGTCGTAAATGCGAGAACTAACTTGCCATCCTCCCAGTGAGGAATATATTATATTATATTTGGATAATTGGGGAGGTTAGAGAGGATGAAGCATAAAAGCATGTTATTGTCTTGACACAATATCGTGATGCTGTTAAGGGAAGGGGTATGAACGTTTGGACAGTTTTATTGTGGGACATTAGAGCACATAAGACATATCGAATTGCATTCTGAATACGAAGAATGGCCTTCTGATATCAAATAATTTTGATTTTGGAAATTCGCAATGTAATACACATTTTATGGCAAATCATTAAAAATTGATATTTTTGATATTTAACAGTACTCGAAGTAAACTTTATAAATCTGAAGATTTATAGATTTACACCTAAAGGGTATGTAGGTGGGATGAAAAGCCGACGATCAATTGAAAATTTTGACCTTTCGTATTGAAGATATGGATTTTTTCCCAACACACCAAAAAAAATTAGATCTTTTTGGAAAAAATCCATATCTTCAATATGAAAGGTCAAAATTTTCAATTGATCGTCGGCTTTTCCTTCCAGCTACGTACACTTTAAGACTATATCATTAAATTTATAAAATTTACTTCGAGGAAGCTGTTATATCTCCAAAATGTCAAAATATTAATAATTTGTCATAAAATGTGTATTAGGCCTATATCGTGAATTTCATAAAATGAAAATTATTTGATATCAGAAAGACATTCTCCGTATTCAGAATGCAATTCGATAGGTCTGATGTGCTCTCATGTCCCACAAAAATGCTGTCGAAACGCTCAAAACGCTCATTCCAGTTCCCTAACCCTAACCGCCGGGTATTTCAGATTAGCTTGTAGGCATACCTCTGGGATTGTTCGGAAGGTATTTTTTTCCTTAAAGCTCAATGCTCTCCCCGGCATTAATAATGAACGGTCCCTTTGGGATATGGACGCACCATTTGATTCTCGGTTGTGGGGGGTATGCGAGTTTGGGTCATATATACAAAATGTTTTTGATTTTTAGCCATTTTTTATACAGTTTTGGGTGGGGAATTTTTCACGTCTCACTAGTGGGCGAATTTTTATTATTTTTTCTTCAAAAAAACATGCACCCCGTCCGATAATCAAATAAATGACGCTCCCATAAACAAGAAACAAGTAAGAAATACAACTCATATTCTGTTGCAATTGAAGAATTTGGAATTTAGACCCTTTCTGACCGTACGGAAAATCACAGTAGGAAATTTGCTCGGTCTCTGCCAGAATGTGATGATCGTACGAGCAATCTCATTCCCCCTACAAAGGCGCTCTGTGTTGTAGCAAATTGTTCAGGTTCTGAATCTGATGGTTTGTTCGAATTGAATGATGGCAGCCTAGAAAATGCTATCAATCTAGTGGCACGTCCCCGTTTGGTTTCCTATCAAGTCATCCTCCCCGACAGTAAAGTGCATGTTTTAATGTAAAAGTTACTTTTTCTAAGATGAACTTTGATGCAGAAACGGAGTCTAAACTCAAAAGTGCAAAATGATTAACTTCAAAAACTTATCTTTGGATACTACGGACATAATACTGAAAATCCTCAAATTTGAGCCACTGAGTAAATTGATCATTCAAAACTCGTGTTGAATTTGACACTCTTATACCATTCGACTCAAGTATTCGAATTTGGCGAAAATTCAATGACTATGTATCATTTAATATATAGGTGTTTTGGTTTGTTTTCCAAATGTATATTTTTGTTATATAAAAAAATCATGTCGTACGTTTAACAAGTTTAACAAGGTAGGTTATACCTAAGTTAAAAGTATATTTGTTTATCATTTTAGGTTATCAACAATTTGATTATATATCTTTAAATGCATCGTATTTCAAAATTTTTACGTCATTTTATGCTAAGGGTCAGCACCCTCTTCATGCTCTTTTCGGGCGAGTCTTTTGGTACTTGTAGGAAACTATACACATACAATACGTTGTGATGGCGCTCATCAAAAAGAAGGAAATTCCCAGCAAGTTCCCAATTTTCTTGCTGGATGGTAGCGTTAACTTTTTATTACGTTGTCATTGGGTATGAAATTTTAAAAAAGGATCATCGGTTAGAAAAATTTGAAAAAAATATGAGCAAAAATGTCTGCATTATTTTATGGTATTTTGATAATAACGTTCTAAGAAATGGGATCATTGTGTAGCCACGGGAGTACCCAAACCTAAAAACATGGGATCAGCGGGTAGGACTTTTTACTTACATATAGGCCTATGAACTTTGTTTAGTTACCATTTTAAGTTAATTGCAGTTTACTCAATTAACTAAGGGTTACATGTTACAATTTTAACGGAATAATGTGTCAATAAATGTGTCCAAATATTTTACCAAGAGACGCCCATAGCAAAAAGAAAAGGTATCGGTATAGTTCCGGCTACTATACGGGATAGTATCCGGTAGGTATTCTGGAGCTATCCAAAAGTATCTGCTAGCAGATACTAGTTGGATACTAGTATCGGTATAGTGGTACTACAGTGGTACTATTCCGATACTATTCCGATACTAGTATCTGATACTATAGTATCGGAATAGTACCCGCTTTCAACTGGCGCCAATCCATGTCACATGACTAATTAGAATAACTGCCATATCGGCTTGGAGCCAAATTGCTATACAGTCAAGGAATGAGTTCCTCTGATTCAAAGGATAATATATACTGTTGTACAAGGAATTGTACAGTGTGTTCTATTTCTGGGCTTCACAATACAGGTATGGTTGTATTGGGTGACAGTTTTTGAACATAACTTTATATTTTATCTAAATTTAGTATAAGCTTAAGAACATCGTACAATGTAGGCTATATCAAACCACGGAGTATGTTGAATTCTGCACCCAAGACAAAATGGTGCTCAATGCATGCAATAAATGTGAATGTGTATATTATATGTTTTTAACATGCAATTGAGCATTCATAAGGTACATTTTCAATTGCTTTTTGCCACAAATTTCAATGCTGCATGTATGTGCAATAATCAATTGCTACACATTTCACATTTAATGTATGTACAACTATAATCATTTGAAATTTTCCAGTGACCTTGTCCGTATACCATGTAAATCTCTGGACATATCTCTATGACCATATTTGGGCAAAACAATTTACATGCGAAACAAATAGTATCTGATACTATCCCGATACTAGTATCAGGTACTATCCCGATACTAGTATCGGGCACTATTCCGATACTATTTGTCAGTGTCTCCCAGTAACAGTATCGGATACTATCCCGATACTATATGTCCATATATGGGCAAAAAATTTGCATGTGAAACATATCCGGATACTATACCGATACTAATATCCCACTAGGTAGCGGGTACTATTCCCCGGGACTATTCCGGTATTAGTATCAGATACTATCCCGATACCTATTATATTTTGATATGGGGTACCGCTTAAACATCAAGTCATTTTTGTAATTTTGGAGAACAAAGTACCAAAAATAATGGTTCAAGAGTGCATTTAAATATATTTATTCACCATAAATAAATGATAGTGAGACAAATGAACGGGAATAAACAGAAGTAATTAGGTGATTACGTAACCGATGCATGCTTAAACCAAACTTTGCTCTCAAAATTACAAAACATGTGACTCATAAGCATCGTATTGCGTTTCATGGACAAAAACTTGTTAACTTAAAAATACTGTAAGTTGAAAGCCGGCCAACGCCACAGTAAGAAAGCTTGGCAGATAGTATGCTTGCAAGCATACAGCTTTTTTTCGGATTTCTTCCAGGTTTTTCTATAGGGTAAACGGGGATACGATAAAAGGGGTAGCGGTCGAAAACCAATCGAGAGCGGGGACGGGTCCAAAACCAGGGACGTGACCCCGGGGGGCACTTCAATATGAAATGGATATAGGTGTAGGGCTGGCACTTTCGCAGTAAGGGGTATTCGGTGAGAGCAAAATACAAAATATGGGTCTTAAGGTGAGAGACGGATCGTTTGGATCTAAATTCAGGGGGGGGAGGGAGTTGGGTGAGAACCTTTTTTTAAATGGGGTCTTTGGGTGATAGCCGCAAGAAGCCCCGAAATTGAATTCGTAGTTCTAAATGGCTTCGTTACAAAAACCGTGATAGATGACTCGTTGGTGTTAAATGGAAATATAAGGGTCTTTGGGTGACAGATCGGAAGAACAAATGTGAGGTCTTTGGGTGACGTGACAGAGCATGTGGTCATAAAAAATGGGGTCTTTGGGTGACAGCGGTGCTGAAAAAGGGGTCTTAATAGCCCTACATAAACGTTATAAGTGGGAGTACCCCCCCGGTTTCCAATCAATCAAACGAAAAAATGTCAGTTTTGCCCGGGGTTTTGTCCTGATTCAAACTCTTTTTGACCGTCTTTCGTGGTTTGTAAAAACAGAAGAATTCTTGGTTTGGGTGGTTGGTGGAAGATTTCAGACAGTTAACAGTAAAATTATAATCTCGCTTCAGCGGTCCTTCCCACCAACTGTCATGAACCTGCACGTACCAATCTATAATGATTTGACCCTGGATGATATATTTCAAACTTTTACTTTTTCGCCAGCTAAGAGCTGGCTATCTAATTCGGAGATCGTCTTTGTTTGCTAAAGAGATTACGGGTACTAGCATTGGTTTGAATTACTTTGCGGAACTTTTTATGGTGAAAATATATGTAAGACCTGTTATTCGATTTGTAAGAAAAAGAAAGTATGTTTTGCCGATTCAACGAATGAAAACGAGTGAGCATTTCAAAAGTTATGGTTTGAAGGAAATATGACATTAAAAGTTATATGCCAGGCCTATAATAGTTTCCACAGCATATCAACGAAAAAAATCATAGTATCCTTGTAATCAGGCGTTCTTAGATTTACATTTGCAGACCTCCGGGAAACCAACACAGCATGAGATGTTAGTGTATTGATAAAATGATTAAAACCTTTATGGACGTAAAAGTCATCAAAATATCCTATATCCTGTATCGTTTTATGGATAAAAATGACTCAAAATTAATGAAATAATTGATATCTGATACATCAGTTTTGTCTTTTCAACTGGGGAAATCCGATGCAATTTCTATCTATGATATGGGCATAATGTATACACTAGGCCTATTGAATAATATACCCCCATTTGACATGTATTATAATAGGTATGTAAACAAATGAATTATTGTATTATTCTATCAATTATAAATAAAATGAATCAAGAGAATCCACCTTTTTTATTTGATCATGTTGATTATTAAATAATATTATTATGACATTCAACAAGACAATTGAAGAGAAAACACACAATGCAGACTATAGAAATCATAGCTTCGCCGGAGTATCGGACTAACAATCAACATTTAAAAAAAGTTTAAAAGCTAAGATTGGAGTGAGTAATCAGTCTTTATACATTTTATAATGTGCTATAGTAATACATTTTATAATATGCTATAGTAAGTATACACTGCGAATTAATATAAAATTAATGTCCATGTATAAGGCAAGTAGAATGGCAGTTTTTAGCCAATTAACTAAAAACTGTAAGTGTATTCTTAACATTAACAATGAGCTAAGGGTAGCCCTAGGCAGAAAAGGCAAAAAGACAAAACAATTTTGAGTAATGGATTAAAGAGGTGACAGGAAGTTATAGGAGTTAATGTTTGGTTTGCTGTTTCTGTGTGCATGTTCTTATCATTGATGGTTTGGTGGACTGTCATGAAACATGAAGGATCCTAAAAACCGTGATCCTAAAAATACCTTTCCTCCCAAACTAATTACAAGACCTCTTCTGTATTGAAGCTGGCTTTCCCTTTTAAAGGGAATTTTTATACATTACTAGACTCCCTTTTTGATATTGTATTTTGCCATTGTCGGGGTCCTAAATTTTCCGCAGGCCTCGCTGAGTGAATGACCCCTACCTTTAGGGTTTTGACGCCTAGTTATGGACCACTCACTGTCCGGCAGACTCCTGGAATTAGTTTAAGAAAGTGAGATCTACTAATTTGTAGCGAGGTCCTAAACTAGCAATTTAATGAAACTTAGCTTTGACATTTGAAGTTTTGGTTTTCAAGTTGTGAATTTATCCAATCTTTTTTTAAATTTTATTCCATAAATTATATAGTTGGTCTATTTCTCATATACAACCTATCATTGTGATTAAACACCATATTATTTCATCTCTAGAGTTTCACCATCCTTCTTGGGTTGTTAAAGATTTTCTGACAAATCCATGCAAGTTCTTTCTAAATTTTGAATAGAAGAAGGCCCACTGATAAAGTTGATAAACCTGAACTTGAATGTAATGTGACGGTGAGATTGTAAATTCTTTTTGATTGAATATTGAATCGGGCAAAGCATGTTCTTTTATATGGAATGGAAAGAAAATAATGAAATATAATAGAAGATTTAAAGCCCGGGAGGTGACGCACATGTGACATAATTACAGGGAATGAGTCGCATGTCGCTAATATTGTTTTTGATACATTGGCAAAAACAGTGTTTAAATTATTCTTTTCAGCCTTTGATAAATTGCTAATAACTCAGTAAGCGGTTCTCCGATTAACTGCCAGAAAATGATGTTAAAAACTTCTATTGCCGACAAGTGAGTCACCAAGACCCAATTCTTCGAATACATGCTCTGTCATCCAAAGACCCACTTAATAATTTATCACTGAAATCACAGCGTGAATTTTGAAGAAGAAAAACATACGCCATACGTCACCCAACAGACCTACTTTAAAAAGGTTACGTTATGCCCTATTTCTTAGGTAGGCCTACAACTATCCGTTTCTAGAGTCCCAACGAAGGTGGGTAGGCCTAGTCAAAATTTTTGGATGGTCATTTCGGGGTCACCAGGTATCATCTAAGGTCAAATTAGTTAAAACTGTCGGGTGGGCATGAAACTTGGTGTGTACATTCAACATTAGGGCCAAATTTTTGGTAGGTAATTTTGGGGTCACCAGGGGTCATCTGAGGTCAAATGAGTGAAACTGCCTGATATGCATGTAACTTGGTGGGTACAGACAACATTTAGAGCCAATTTTGGAAGGTCATTTCGGGGTCAACAAATTGTTCTCCTCCCCCTCCCTCTCGACCTGCCAAAAATGGCTTGCCCCTCCCCCCTCCCCCCGGCCTGTCAAAAATTCTATGCATATTTGAACGTTTATGTAGTGTTTTCCTAAGCCTTTCTCCCTAAATGTGTGCAAAAAAATTACTTACCCCCCTCCTCGGCCTGCCAAAAAATTATTTAAAACAAACAGAATTTTATTGTTTTGACTAATATGCTTATAAGATTTTAAGTATAATTTGATCAATCATTTAATGTAGATTATCATTTTTTTTAAATAAAAACAATAATATTGGAAAATGCCACATATATTTCTAAATGTTTTAATGTAATTTTATGCTAATGGTCACTAGGGTCATTTGGTGTATTGTGAATGGTGAAACTAATTGCACACAACCCAACCATCTGGCGCGCATTCAAAATGTATCACACTGGTGCTCCTTCAAAAGAACGGAAATTCCCGGCAAACACCCAATATTTATGATTGATGACTGCGTCATTATGTAAGGGATGACAGCATTATTCAGTGATCCCAGCGAAAGTGTAAAAAAATAATATTGTAAAAAAAATGTAAATTGCTTAAAAGTGAAGTATAAGTCATTGTCATTTGGTATTTTTGAAATGAAAAATATGGCAAAAAAAAATTATGAGCAGGGGGGGGTAAAATTTTCAAATTGTGTGCCAAAGATTGTTCCCATCCCCTCCCTCTCGGCCTGCCAAAAAATGGCTTCCCCCGGCCTGTCAAACAATATTTGCATATTTGAACGTTTATGTAGTGTTTTCCTAGCCTTTCTAGACCGTGTTATTTGAAAGGTGCTCCCTAAATGTGTGCAAAAATTACTTACTCCCCCCCTCTCGGCCTGCCCAAAAGTTAATTTAAAAATACAAACAGAATTATAGTGGTTTGACTTATGCTTATAAGATTTTAAGTATAAGTTGATCAATCATTTAACATGTAAATAGTTTTGGGATTGTGGTCGTATATAGCTAAGACATAGGGCTTTCACATGGGCTAATCTGGTCATCCCTAACCTTAAAATTGACATCGCTAGGCTGGTCAGAAAAATATAGGGCGAACACTCCCCGCTCTCCCCTGCCCGTGATCGATACACGTGAATGTGCTATGCACGACGTTGATTTTCAGACGCAAATCTTTGGATACCGGGATAGAAAATGATGAATATCTCCCGTAAATGATTTCGTATATAGAAGCCAGATGTGGTTCCTTGCACTTGAATATACATGTTGCCAGATATGATAGTCGTTAGCTAGCGTCTTAAGAAAGAAGCTTGCGTCTTGAACTCAAAAACTGACAATAATTCTGATTCTATATGTGCAGAATTCTTTGCAAACAAGAATGAGTGTTTTGACTTATGCTTATAAGATTTTAAGTTAAAGTCGATCAATCATTTAACATGTAGATTATCAATTTTTTAATAAAAACAATAATATTGGAAAATGCCACATATATTTCTATATTTTTAAATGTAATTTTATGCTAAGGGTCACCAAGGTCATTTGGTGTATTGTGAATGGTGAAACCAATTGCACACAGCCATCTAGCGCGCATTCGAAATGTATCACACTGGTGCTCCTTCAAAAGAAAGGAAATTCCCGGCAAACGTCCAATTTTTATGATGGATGATTGCGTCATTATGTAAGGGATGACAGCTTTACTATCACTTAGTCCCATTCAGTGATCTCAGCGAAAGTGTAAAAAAAAAATGAAATTGTTTATAAATTCCTTAAAAGTGAAGGATAAGTCGTTCAAATTGTCATTTGGTATTTTTGAAATGAAAAATATGGTAAAACAACAAAGAAAACAAAGTCATAAGGGGCTGTGCAATAATTATGAGCACGGGGGGGATTTCAAATTGAGTGCCAAAAATCCCCCCGGCCCCGCCTCCCTCTCAGTGATAAAAACAATATTGGAAAATGTCACATATGTTTCTATATTTTTAATGTAATTTTATGCTAATGGTCACTAGGGTCATTTGGTGTAAAATTAAGACAAGTTGGGTTAAATTCGGCCGAAAATTTTATCGATGGAACCAAATTTCTTGAAAAATTGGTATATTGATGGGTCCACATTCAAATTCTCAGCGGCACGAGCTTATCGAAACCAAACTTGAGTACACCAACACGGGAGGGGGAGGGGCTACAGACAGTTTACTGCGAATCACACACATTTGGAAACCAATTATATGCACAGTCGTGCTCCCTCAAAAGAAGGAACCCCAGCAAGTTCCCAAAACGTTAATTATCAGCTCCCGGGGAATTTCAAACGGCTCGCCAAAAATCGCTTGCCCCCCCGGCCCGCCAAAATTCTTTGCCCCCCCTTGAACATGTCAAATTTTGGGATCCCAAATTGCAAACCTTAAATGGTCTAGATGATATGTTGCGAGCGTAGCGAGCAGGAAAATTTGCATATTAAGCGTTTCCGTACTGTTTTCCTAAGCCTTTTTAGAGCGTTTTATTAAAAAGGCGCCCCATGAATGCGTGCCAAAAATTGCTTGCCCCCCTCTCGGCTTGCCAAAAATTGCTTGCACCCCCTTTCAGATCGCCAAAAATTTCTTGCCCTCCCCCCAATTTTACCCTCTCCCCAGGGCTCATAATTATTGCACAGCCCCTAACGTGGTTAATAGTAGATTTACAACGTTATAAAACATGTTTGCTAGGCCCCCGAAATATCAGTCACACTATACACAGAACTCTTAATTTACATGCTCAAATCCAGTTTCCTTCAAATTGGGGGTTACAAATGACCATGTGCTTATATCTTGTTATAATACAGTCGAAATATATGTCAAAATTGACACTAAAATACTATTCAACTCAACTGCTCGGATTTGACAACATTCAAATTATTACTTTAAAATGTTAATACTTTTAATTAAAAATACTATTTGCTTGATTTCCAATTTATTGATTAAAGGTGTGTGAATTTCTTGCCTACCCTCTTTGTTATGTTTTTTTTTTTAACATGTCAAGCTCAATACATTTTTACACCTTACAGGCATATGAAATTTGTTTATTTAACATTTTAAGCTGATTGCAGTTTGCTCAGAAAGTGTTAAAATGTTACAATTTCACGCAGACTCCGTCCAGACCAGTCTTGGAATCATGCGAAAAAATATTCCAAGTCTGTATGTCCTAATAAACGTGTCAAGTTTTACTAAGAAGCTTATACATCAATTTTATTAACACATGACCGTAACATAAGATACACATTGTCTTAAAATGAATGATAAAGGTAGTTTTGTATTGGCTAATTTATTGTTATAATAATAATTAAATTATCATTATCTTATGATATAGGATATATTTAACCCATAGTATGTTATCGAAAAGTTCGATGTCATTGCGTTGCATGGACATAAAATAATACTTAACTTAAAAATATACTACAAGACGGCCAACTCCGCAGTAAGAAAACTTTATAGATATTATGGGTCTTTTGGTGCAAAGCCTTTTCTTGAGTGTCCTAATACTTGGAGGGGGGTAAATAAAGGGTTTGAAAACGTTTAATATCGTTCTAAAAAGTAGTTGTGAGAACGCGATGCAAAACATTCTGACATAATATTATTTAGGAGTTGACAAACTATTTTACAATAACATTTTTAAAACGTTTAAAATGTTTTCATGATCTTTATATGAACACGATTGCTGACCAAGTTAAATGTATCAAACACGCAAAGCAATTAAAGCATTAAAATTGCATGTGATTTGCCAAATGAGTGGCAGTATGTTCAATAAAGGTGGGTGCATTAAATTGTGTAATTTAATTCAACTATAGCGCTGATGACACTAGACCTATTTTATGAAAAAAAACCTTTAAATTACATCGCTCATACATGTATATTATAAATACACGTCTTGTTCAGCAAATGACCCGATCTTCGAGAATAATAATAACAACAACAACAACAACAACAACAACATCAACATCGGAGCAAGGATTTGAAATTTAGTACTGCCCAACTATTATAATATTTATGATGGCCTGCATGCGTTTTGTGACTTATACCAGAGAAGATGTAAGTTTTCTTCCTTCCATCTTCTCTGCTTATACATGAACTGTGCATGGAGGTAGTAGAGAAGGAGAAAGCTCGCACACATTCTATTGTACAATCATAATTGCCGCCCTTTGAGGTTTCCAGATCAACGTTTTGATTATGTAACACGATTATCACTTATAATCTTTTGTGTTGTATACATGCATGGTCGCACACTTGTGTGCGCTATAAATATGATGAAACAGCATAAGTCATTCTAACTTGATGAAAATGATGCACATTGTGCGTTACATCTCTTTTATTGGCTAGTTTAAAAGAGGGCTCAGGACGCGGTTTATTTTGAAACCTCGGGGGAGGAACAATTGTTAAAGTTTTGGGTAAACAAATAAAATCGGACCAACCCGGGCAGTACCGGGCAACACTGAGATACATCTCGTTTGATGGGAGTATAATTCAACTCATCAATGCGCAATTTATTTTAATAAGATCTTCGTATTTTTAAAACAGTGGTTAAAACAATTTTACCCGTCCTTAAAATGTGTGTGAACTGCACTATTCCATTTTAAACTGTTTAGAAACATTCTGGAACAACATGTTTCAACACATTAATCGTAAAAAAACATCATATATTAAATGAAAAATATGAATATTCAAGTTCAACAGCTAAGTAAATGTATGCGCATCCATAATACATGTTTTGCGCATACGTGATTTACTTGTTACTAAATATGAACCCCCATGAGACGGAGTCATTCCAGAAATTATCGGCGATGATCAGTAGATCAAAGGGATATCTGTCTCTATTGTGTATACAATAGGATTCACGTAATGAGCTTAACGCGAGCTCACTCCTTCTCTACTACCTTCATGAACTGTGGTGATGATGATGTTGCTACGAGCATTCCATTGTTAATGTACACCGGGAATGTACATTGATCAAAACCCGGAATATAACGGATGTGTTTTTTATAATGGCGTATTTCCTTGTATTTCTCATGGACGGGTCTTCGGACAAATCCGGGGTAAAAAGCATTCAACCAGACACATAATGGTACAAAGCTTTGAGTTTGCACTTCGACACTTGAAAACCGGCCAGGCAAAATAAACTTTTGTTGATCATAATCGTGTAAAAACATTTTTTTTATTCAAATGCATGAAAGTTGTATCAAGTTTGTCTAGAGAACGTCTAGAGAACCTCCAGAGAAAATTATAGTATACTCTTTATTCAAGACTCGTCCTTAGAATTCATATGGGCCCTCCCAAAATTTTAAATTGTCCTATTTCGTAATATAACCATTTTTATTTTTAAAAGGGTTCAAAAGAAAGATTTATCATGTGTGATATTTGACTCTTGATCTTTAAAAGAAAAGGAAAGTTTTACATGTATCTTAGGTGGGTTTGGGCTCTTATAATTATCTTCCATTTCGTTAGAGTTTTTCGTTTTAAAACATTTTCCTGATTACAGCGTTCGCATATCCTTCTTAATTTTTTTTTCTTGATAAAGAAAATAACGTTTTATTTAGTATGATCTGATCTATTTAAGATATTCAACAGTTTGTTTAATTTAAGGGCTCCGGTATGAGCGTTTCGACAGTAATTTTTGTGGAACATCAGATATATCGAAATACATTCTGAATACGAAGAATGTCCTTCTGGTATGAAATAATGTTGATTTTTTTTTTGAATTCGCGATATAATCATGATAATACAAATTGACAAATTATTAAAATTTGACATTTTTTAAATTTACGATATATAACAGTCCTTGAAGTAAACTTTATAAATTATAATGATATGTTTACTCAACCAAACAAAGTGAGAGATTTTATTTACGTTTTAGAAAATCGACCTAATCGTACTAGCAACATTAATAATTTGAAACATAGCGTTTAATTGCAAATTTAAAATGGAGCCCACTTATTTCATTAAAACATGTAAAACCAGTACGGCTGTATGGGGGAAATCGCGATAAAGTCTAGGCCTAGTACTAACTGCACTTTGCATGGTAATGTTTAATGCAGGATATAGATATTTCTCATACAAATCACTGTATCATCCGCAACTTACACCAAATAATTTTGTTTTATTTACAAATAAATAATAACAATAGCGTTGTGTGTGAGACACTGCCTTGCGTTTCCATCGCCTATGCATTTTAAGGCGCTGTTAATGTTATAAATATGATAAATACTGAAAACAAAAAGAAGCGTTGCATTTGAAAAAAACCAAAAAAAACAAACATAATAATAATCAACTATATCATCTCATGAATTGCATGCACTGGCTTATCACCCCATACCAACTGAAATTAATGATATGTATAAAAATCTCGAATCTCTATCATAATGTTTGCTAGGTAGGCCTAATCGTCATCCAATTTAGTGCGACCTTCGAAGATAATTACATTTGATCTCACAAGACATGTTATTTTAAACGATTTTTTACTAGTGTGAAGTAGACTAGTTTCCCTCCTGCTTCTCATATAATCTTTAATGATATATTTATAAATTAAACAGAAATGGTAAATGGCTTAATATCTAGAGCATAAAGTACCTATATCACTTGTCCTTTTCCTAACATATTTCCCATGATAATATTAGTGCAGAAACGTGTATGATATAGATATTTCTAATGTGAATCGTTTTTTTTATGAACAAATAATTAATAATAATAGTGTCTTGCGTGAAAAACCTATCCTACACATAAAAAATCACCCCGGCGCAACTATAGTAAACGAGTTTTACGCGGGAATGGTAAAGCACCTGTTGAACAGGTCGATAGATTTCACCAGTTTCAAGCCCAAAGTTCACCCTCAACTCCGCCCAATTTACCCCAGTTTACCACCAGATTACCAATGCTATTCATTAGTTTACGTTGAAACCAATAGAGCATTCGGGTAGTGAATTTGGCAGTGAAAAGAACAATAGTTCTGGACTTTTCCACCTAAACTCGCTAGTGAAAGCGCCCAGCTCACTAGCGAACACTATACGGTTCAAGAGTCATAGGAGAAACAGCAATCGGTGCAACAGAAGAAAGTCTTTACATGCTTTACACGTGCCAAACTGTGGAGCATATATTTTTTATTTCACCTAAAATCACTTGAGTCTGATGGCTACCTCAAAACTAGATTGAAAGCAGACTTACTTTTAAATGGGATATAATTTGTTTATTTATTTATTTATTTATTTATTTATTTATTTATTTATTTATTTATTTATTTATTTATTTATTTATTTATTATTTAACCTGGGGTGACCAATCAATGCACTGGCACTGTTCTCCCTTGGTTCCCAGGTGATACTTATTTACTCAACCAATCAAAGTGAGAGGTTTTATTCATGTTTTTGAAAGTCAAATTATAATCCTACTATCAGCATTATTATTTTGAGACAAAACGTTTATTTGCAAATTTAAAATGGAGCCCACTCGTTTAGTTATACCCTGTATAGCTGAATTGAAACGAAAACGCAATAAAGTCTAGTACTACTGCACTTTGCATGGTAATATTTAATGCAGGAACTTGTATGATATAGATATTTCTCATACAAATCACTGTATCATCCGCAACTTGGACCAAATAATTTTATTTTATTAACAAATAAATAATAACGATAGCGTTGTGTGTGAGACACTGCCTTGCACTTCCATCGCCTAAGGCGTTGTTAATATTATCAATACTCAAAACAAAAAGAAGCGTTGCCTTTGAAAAACATAATAATAATCAATTTTATCATCACATGAATTTCATGCACTGGCTTATCACCGAGAGCATGTTTTAGGCGAGTTACAATATGGGCGAGTTAGGTAAAGGCGAGTTAAAAAGGCGAGTTACCCCCACAGAGTCAGGCTATTTTAGATATTCCCATGGGTAACACTATGAAGTCCCGGTGGCGAGTTACAGTAACACTATGAAGTCCCGGTGGCGAGTTACAGTAACACTATGAAGTCCCGGTGGCGAGTTACAGTAACACTATGAAGTCCCGGTGGCGAGTTACAGTAACACTATGAAGTCCCGGTGGCGAGTTACAGTAACACTATGAAGTCCTGGTGGCGAGTTACAGTAACACTATGATGAAGTCCCAACAGTGAGTTGATGAGGGGACAGGTCGAGACTTTTATGTTTTGAATTGATAATTTGGTACGGCTAATGTTTGTGGATACATTGCCACCAAGAAAGTTAAAAAGTCGTGTGTTTTTAAAACAATTTTAGATATTTTAAATGCTTGGGAAAAGAAGATGAAACCAGCAAAGTTTTCTTGCACATGCATGCATGCAGACACATAGCTTATCTTGTTGTATAACAACCTTGACCATGCACAGCAGGAGCCCCGTGTGATATTTTCTGAAAATAACCATGTGTTTCTCAAACCACATGCCATCAGTGGCTGCAATGTATTCTGGGGTTACATTTAAACAACCTCTGAAGTATAATTATGGAACTGACATGAGTCAAAGAATACAAGTATCAATTTTTTTAAATAATCAGTTTTTGAATTTTGACCAAAACTGCATTTTTGGTTCAAAATCTTGGACTTTCCGGAAATTCACAACTCGCCACATGGACTTTCCGGAAATTCACAACTCGCCGCGTGGACTTTCCGGAAATTCACAACTCGCCGCATGGACTTTCCGGAAATTCACAACTCGCCACATGGACTTTCCGGAAATTCACAACTCGCCACATGGACTTTCCGGAAAACACTGCAGGGGGTAACTCGCCATTTTTACTCGCCTTTTTCTAACTCGCCTATTTTTTAACTCGCCAATAACCTGTTCTCCTTATCACCCCATACCAACTGGGAAGAGAAGGCCTATATTGTGTTGCAAATTCATGATATTTATACAAATCTCGAATCTCGATCATAATGCTACCTAAATAGGTCTGATAGTCATCCAATTGAGTGCAACTTTCGGAGATAATTACATTTGATCTCACAAGACATGTTATTTTTAACGAATTTTTAAAAGTGTGAAGTAGATATGGTAAACTAGTTTCCCTCCTGCTTCTCATGTTGCATAATAATCTTACATGATATATTTATAAATTAGAAGAACTAATTGTCAAGAGCCACTTTTCTTGACACTAGATTTGCCTACCATTTCCTTGTATTATACAGGAATGGTAAATGGCTTATACAGAGCATAAAATACCTATCAGTTAAGTATCCTTATCCTAATATTTTTCGCATGATCATATATTATTAGGTGGAGAGACTTGTATGATATTGATTTTTCTAATGTGAATTATTTTTCTTTTTTATTAATAATATAGTGTCTTGTGTGAAAAACCAGTCCATACACATTATCCCCCGGCGCAACTAAAGTAAACGAGTTTTTACGCGGAAATGGCAAAGCACCCGTTGAACAGGTCGATAGATTTCACCAGTTTCAAGCCCAAAGTTCACCATCAACTCCGCCCAATTCACCCCCAGTTTACCACCAGATTACCAGTGCTATTCATTGGTTTACGTTGAAACCAATAGAGCAGTCGGGTAGGGAATTGGTAGTGAAAAGAACAATAGTTCTGGACTTTTCCACCTAAACTCACTAGTGAAAGCGCCCAGTTCGCTAGCGAACACTAGCCGAGTTCAGGAGTCATAAGGGAAACAACATAATAGACTGAACAAATTCTTTAATTGCTTTACACTGACACCGAAGAGCCCATTATTTCACCTAAAATTACATTATATTAAAAAAAACCAAAAAACTGATTGATTTAAGGTGACATACTTTTGAATGGGTTATTTTTCACTCAATCAGGCAAAGTAAGAATTAAATCATACCAGTATTTATTGGTTTTAAAAATCACCATAATTATACTATTAGCATTAGTATAATTATTGATGGCTTTAAACATGTAAAATCGCAAATTTAAAATGGAGCATAGTCCTGACATTAAAGCAATATTATAACATTTTCAAACAAAATAGATTAGCATTTCTTTGCCATAAAATGTTAGCTTTTACTGTCAGATATATCCCCTTTTATCTTTGAGCCGAACAACTACGGCAAAGCAAAGAAAATTGGAATTTACTACCAGCGCACATGTCGCCAATACGTACCACTCCTTCGGTCATGTTGTGGTACGACCCTTTGTTGTGTATATCACCGCCCCGCACGCCGTGACGTACTGTGTGTTATGAACATCGTGTATGCGTTCGACTAATAATTCCATCGTAATAATAAAGCGCTGAATCAGCCTTTAATTCAAAATCACGGATTTTGACAAAACTACAGCACTTAGAGTCTTGATTTTTGCAGGGTATATTGTTTTAATAAAGTACAATTTAATCTTGTAAAAAAGGAATTTTAAAAATTCAGTGAGGGCGTCTTCCTCAGCAAATGTTATAATATGGCTTTAAATTAAAAGCAGCACGGATGCGTGAAAAAGAAAACGTGACAAGTAAGAGTATTTTACGCGGAAATAGTAAAACACCGTTGAACAGTTTCACTCAGCCAAGGTTACCCTCAAATCCGCTCAATTGACCGTACGGTTCACAGTTTACCATGTTTACCGGTGTTATCTTTTTATTCTATTCTTGTTATTATTTGCCTTATTTCTTCTTTCTTTTCTTTTTCATCTTTCTTCTTTAAACACAAAATCTAAAATTCTGTATTCTCACAGCCAAAACATGCGCGCCTTAGTTTGAGTGCGGGCTTGCGTCGATCATTGTCGATATGCATTTAGAGGCCTAATGACGCATTTCTTGATACGTTTATAATAGGCCTACATTGTAAAAATGTGTGCATGTGTTGTGAACTCTGGAACATATAAGTCACATAGTTCTAATGATCTATCTTGTTCATAAAAATGTGTGGTTTGATTTCACTGTACTCCCAATATTAAAGGAAAAAAAAACAAATTAATCATCTTAACAAATACCTTTGTAAAAGTACAAGCACTAGAAAAAGGCAGAAACTGTGGAAAGGTAAAAATGCTCCATTAAAGGTGGGTAACCTGTTTGACAGTCTCATCCCCCACTTTACCCCATCAAAATGCAGATTTTGGTATAACGTGAAAGCTCATATTTTTGTCATTAGCATATTGAAATTAGGTGTTCCAAATCGGTATGTTCCGAAGAAATCACCAAAAACTATTGAATTAGTCTTAACTGTGGTATACCACGCTTGGGACTAATCATGCTAATTAGCATTAGAGAGGCAGCGGGAGAGGAAAATGTTTTGCCATCCTAAAGGTTTGAGTATACGTAAGATATAAGATTGGGGCACCAAAATGAGGCCATCTCCGAATGATGAAGGAGTGGGTGCGGGAGAGGTGTTGCGCGGAAGCGTTTGAAATACATGTATTTTATATGAATTGTACCTTAAATAATGAATTCTATCGTAACATTATGAATTTTACCTTAAAAAATCGAATTTTAACTTAAATTATACGGAGCCCCCAGGGTACTTACAAAAATACCTCACAAAAAGTATTGGGGCCGACATCCCCCGGTTCCAATGACATATATTTGTTTTGTTATTTGTATCATGCTCAAAATTTAATGCGCACATAATATTAATAAAGCTATAAATAAAACCAGAGAGTTAAAACAAAATGAAATTACTATGAGCCTACGCCTTACGGTGGGTAAGTGCAGAACCTGTAGTAAGCATGGTAAGTGATGCAGCATCATGATGAGTAACCAAAATACCAATTTATTCACATATCATGCATATTGAGGGCAGTAGTAAAATAAATACCCGCTTGAGTAATTATGTATTACGACTCCGCCCACTTCAGGAGTCAGTAGCGAATACTGAAGTTCCGCTCCGGATAGTGGTGAAATTACAGACAATGCCCCTGTAAATGGGGATTAAATATGGACACACTGGTAACGTTCTGGTCCTGAAATGACACAGTCAACAATGGGACCCACAAAAATCTTATGGGTGAACTGCTCATAAAGTTCACCACCGGGGGTAAAACATTCCGAAATTCAGTCCTGCGTAACTAGGGTGAAAGTAGTGAATTCTTTTGTTATACAGGGCTGGTTCTGGTCCGGAATTACCAGTCATTTTTACCTGGGCAGTATACAATATCAGTATAATGATGCTTAAGCACAGTCATTTATAGTGAAAATATGTAAACCTTAGTATATAGGCCTACTGCTTTAACATAGATACATGTATAGAAGACTCCCTATTCAAATGTTAACTACGGAAAAAAATATTGCACCCCGGGGGGGCTGAAGGAAATTCAATTTTGCCGCCCCTTCCTCAACAGCCCGAAAAGGTTGACCCAATTTTGTTTTCGGTGGTTTGAAAAAGTGAAGAGCAAAAAAAAGGGATTATAAGCGCTAGCGTCCTAAAAGCAACACATTTTGATGTATAGTACCATTTTTTCAAAATATTTGATACTTTTCAAATTTTTTCAGACCTTTTTTCTTTACTAATTCTTTTTGCCGCCCCTTCTTCTTCCACCGCCCCTTCGTTTGCCGCCCTTATTCTTCCGCTGCCCCTTCTCATGTGTAACTTTAATGAACAAAACAAGAATTATTTAGACTGGCGTGTTTTATTGGTTTTCGGGTGGGTATGTATGCATTCGGGGCTAAGATGAGATTGATAAATTCACTTCGTTACGTGTTTAGAAGGGAATTGTTATCTCTTCGTAAGTGTGAGATCGATCAGTTAGTGTTATGCAAATGGGGTAGTGATGCGAGAAGTTTTTGTGTTGGGGTAATTTTGGTGTATCAGTCATTCGCGGTCACCACGCCACACGATTCATTTTTTTCCCGGGGTCCTATAATATATATATTTACATGTATATCATGCAGTTCATAATTTGTTATAATTAGATTAGGAGATATATTTCGCTCGTTATTGTCAAAAATATTGAATGTTTTCGCCTATCCCAAGGTCGTTTGAGTTTTGCCATTGGTTTCATTGCATGTATTATGATGCCATTATCATTCGCAACTTTTGATGATTGCATATCTGAATATTTCATTCCACCAATTTCGGCTATTGTTCTTTTCAGTCATTTTTCTCGTTCCTATACTTCTAAGTGTATACATTTGTCAAAAGGACACTCTTGGATCACGAAGTCAGCCATTTATTGATTTCCAATGTTTATGTGATAAAGTTATTATTTATTTGTGTAGTTAATGGTAGATTAAGGTCATTATCTTCATGATAAACTCGTGGTTAATATAACCTGTTTCGTGTTTTATGTCCTTGGACAGTTCCACTTCAGTGTCAGTTGATATGCGTTGAATCGCATTTATTCGATCACGAAATGATCAAAAACCATGACGGTTTTCGTTTGAATATGAATCAGCAGTGGAAAGTGGAAAGTATTTAATATTTTGAATATCAAAAACTCACGATTTGTTTAATTCATTCATTAATGTTTTAATATGCGCACTTGCAGCAATTATGTCAGGCAAAAGGATTTGTTAAAGTGAGTACATTATTTAACAGTTTATGCGCCAGAATTTCAACAATGTCAATGATAATGCATAATGTCAACGTTAATAATAAGAATAATGTTAATTATAATAATACTTGTATTGTATATTAGATATTATATGTGTAGAGCGCGAGATAGCTTGCGTGTGTGGCCGCACCTATACCATGATTAAAACATGTGTAACTTTAATGAACAAAACAAGAATTATTTAGACTGGCGTGTTTTATTGGTTTTCGGGTGGGTATGTATGCATTCGGGGCTAAGATGAGATTGGAAGATATCTCTAGAGGTGAATTTTATTAATTCAGTTTATTTTTTGATCCAGCGCCTGATCATGCTGATGGTGCGTTTACATTTCCATGTGATTTCGTCTATACAAATGTAATTATTGACCTCATGATGATGCTGTGCCCCCCCCAAATCATGCGTACTGGCCTGGTTTCATATATCTTGTCTGTTGTTAAAGCCATAATGTCAGTATGATTTGCTTCACAGCGACGCCCTCAATTTTACTCGGATTTCCACTCTTTGCATAGTTATAATGCCCAGTGGTGTACTAAAATACCACGTAAAAGACTATAGCCTGAAGTGCTTTAATAACAATAACATTTAACTTTTTAGATTAAACCCGGGGAGACCCGGTTTTATTCAGAGTTCACCGATCGAGTGCATGCTAACATGTCCCGTGGGTGTCACGTCAGCTTATATGTACACACGTATTGCGCGATGCTCCGTGCAGTATTACATGTAGTACACGCAAATTATGTAGGCGCTGGAATGAATTCTCAATTTTCTTCGTATACCTCATTTGTTTGGCTTGAAATTAAAAGGGGATAATGTGATCAGTGAAAACAAAAATTAAAATAGGAATCTATTCTTTATGCTTATTATTGCTTTAAATCTGGTTTGAAACGAATACCATGTGTTTGTGGATTTTACTCCAAGTAAAATGTACTGTGGCCAGTGATTTGTATATGTTTTGAGACTAGTAAAAAAAAATCTTAGTCCGAATTTGAAAGCACTTCGCTGGTCCGAATCTGAAAAGCACTTCGCTAGTCCGAATTTAAAAAACACTGCGCTAGTCCGAATCTGAGAAACACTGCGCCAGTCCGAAATTCGGACCAGCGCAGTGTTTTCATATTCGGACCAGCGCAGTGCTTTTCAGATTCGGACCAGCGCAGTGCTTTTCAGATTCGGACTAGCGCAAGGGTTTTCAGTTTCGGACTAGCGGTATGGTTTTTAAAGTCGGACATGCGCAGTGTCGGACTAGCGCCGTGTTTTCAGTTTCGGACTAGCGCAGTGCTTTTCATATTCGGACTAGCGGAGTGTCGGACTGAAAAAGCGTTTTTCAGATTCGGACTAGCGGTGTGTCGGACTAGCGCATTGCATTTCACATTCGGACTAGCGGCGTGTCGGACTGGCAGAGTGTATTTTAAATTCGGACTAGCGGAGTGTCGGACTAAAAGTGTTTTTCAGATTCGGACTAGCGGCGTGTCGGACTAGCGGCGTGTCGGACTAGCGGCGTGTCGGACTAGCGGCGTGTCGGACTGAGCGGTGCACCCCGTTTTTAAGGGACGCACCATTAGATACCAAGGGGGGGGGGGGCTGGGTAGTTTTTTGAAAAAAACTATTTTGTCGTGCCATCTCAGCAAAAAAAAAATTGCTCCACCTCAGACTAAAAAAGAAAAACTTGCTCCACATCGGACCAGAAAAAAAAAAAGATTTGTTGTCAAGGGTGAAAAAAAATTGTCACAGTTAGTGAAGAAAAATTAACCTCATATAGCTTTTATATTGTAAATTGTTCGCGCTTCGCGCGAATTTGCTCCTTTTTTCATCCAGAATATTTATTTTAGCTTCGAACTGGTAAATATTTTGAGCGCATTTGTTTCATTAGTTATATGTGAGCCGGGTCTGTGAGTGAAAACACTTGATTCACTATACTTCACAGATTTTCACCAAATTCAACCCCAACCCCGAAATCTGTGCCACATGACTGATTGAGAGCATAGGCATAGATCCTGGGGGATAAATCCCCCAATATGTGCTAGGGGTGGTCCATACAATCATCCCCAATGTTGACGCCTGTATGTGGGTTTATGGCGAAATTAACCTAAAAAACAATTTTTTTGCGCGCTTCGCGCGCATTTATTCCACATTTGTACCGTATTTCACCACATCAGTTTAACTTCAATATATCAAAATTTTTCGCGCCAAAAGAGGTTCATTATACTTCAAGGAAATTTTTACACATAAAAATAATTATGTTTTTTGTGGCACTCGAAATTTAGGTGCTACAAAACGTAAAAATGATTAAAAATATGAACACAATTTTACAACTCGACAAACAAATTGTTGAAAATTATAGGACATTACAATTACAATTGTCTCTCCGAGGTGTTGAACATTTTTTTTTGCTTCATCCAGGGGCTAAACAAATTGCTTCACCAAGGTGCTTAAAAATAATTTTGTCACTACCCCAACTACCAACACCCTTCGTGTACCGACGGCCTTTGATGTACCGACGTCCATTATCAGCGGGGTGGGGTGTGCACCAGCCCCCGGCCCAGCTGTCTACGCCAGTGGACACGATAAAGTCCAGCGATCAGAACTGATGCCATATGGATTAAGAGATTATCAACACGTCCGTTTAGTTGGATATTTTTAATGTCGGTGAAAAGTTCCAGTTGCTGATTACGTTTGGGTGGGTTCCAAGTGTTTTTGGGTTTAAAGGGGTTGTATGGTTGTTGTTGTTTTTTTTGCTCTTTATCATGAAAAAAAACAAACTTGAGCAACAGCAGCAACTGTGCCCTTTGCAAGGGCACGAGGTAAGTTAGGCGGATGACTTTGACGATTTGATCAAGCAGCAATACTGTGCTGGATAAGATTAATTTTAATAAGACTGTTTCATTATTTGCCGTTTTAATATACCTTGACAGTGAATAGCTGGCATTTTGAGAACTTGACATTTGACCTCTATATGACCCCTTAATGAGCTTAAATGAATTTTAAAATATTTAAAACATGTTAAGAATGTCATAAGGATCATTGCATTTAAATTTCAGCTCAATTGAAGCATTTTAAAACTTGACCTTTGCCCCCTTTATGAACCCTTAATGACATTAAATGATTTTAAAAATAGTTTTGACATGTTTAGAATGTCATAAGGATCATTGCATTTAAATTTCGGCTTAATTAGAGTATTTTGACAAACTTGAACGTTGACCCCTTTATGACCCCTTAATGACCTTAATTGAATTTTAAAATATTTTTTTAAATGTTTAGAATGTCATAAGGATCATTGCATTTAAATGTCAGCCTATATATATACGATTTTTTTTATTCGATAATGAACAAATACATTTGGACCACCAAAGCGGCATTACAAATCATTATATGAATAAATTACAAACAACATGAAATTGAACAGAAAGAATTAATTGATTTCGGTGAGCCTGTATCGCAGTCTCCAAATGATGTTGGTTCTAATCATGGAACTGACAGAAGCATACTTGGCAACAGCCTTGGCAACACGTTTGGGGAAGCCACGTTTCTTCAACCCACTTCGGAAACGGTGATGAATATGGCCGAGTGACCCAATCACGAAGACAAGGATTTTGCGATCAAATCCGCGCAATGTGAGCAAGTTACAAAGAGGAGTATACTTTTGGAACTTTGTGTTGTAACTTTCCTCAATAAAAGCATCGAAAGGACAAGTTACTTCCAAGATGAAACACTTCATGTTTTCGTGATCAATGAGAAATAAGTCTGGTTTTCTTGCTTGAATGTCCTGAAAGATGTTTGCGAATTCAATTTCATCATCGTCATTCATGATCAGGGCACCCGAGATGATCATTTCAGGGTAGATAACACACTTGTTGTATTTTTTAATTTCCTTTTCAAGGATATTGATGATCCGGTTATGTCTTGAAATGTAATTGTAACGAAATTACATGCAGCCGTTTGCTACATGTAACATTGTATAATATGGATTTCTGCAAAGAGGGCACGACTTGCTAACCTGAGGAAACATTACATGGAGCAATGAATTTGATTCAGCGATTTGGAGTCTAGCTTTGGTGATAAACTTAGGGAGTGTTCATTAATACTTTGGTAGGGGGCTGGTCTCCTCAAATTTTTCGCTTTGAAACTTTTTTGACCCCCCTCGATGGACCGCTAAACTTTTTTGATTCCCTCTTTTGACAGACAAAACTTTGTTTGCCCCCCCCCCCCATTATCGTATAACAAACATTATGAAAACCTCAACTTGCCCGTGTTAAAAGTGATAAAGCGGGTCACAATGCGCGAAGCGTGCGAAAATTTTGGGTTTTAAAGTGGAAAACTTTTTGGCCCCCCCTTTCCTACCACCTAAAACTTTTGGTCCCCCTTGTTTAAGGTCCAAAACTGTTTTGGCCCCCTCCCTTTACCAGCCCCCCCAACCAAAGTATTTCTGAACACTCCCTTAATCAGGTCGACACTTAAATCACCATTCTTTAAATGCTCCATCGAACATGCATAATCTGCTTTCTCGAGGTCCGCAAGTCTTCCCTGTGATTCAAGATTTTTCCAGTTGCTTAGATCAGTTTCAGTCAGTTTCTTTATGATAAAATGATAAATTACTTTGTGACAAACCATAACAGTTTCAACTGCCATTATGACATACGCAAGGTTTTCGTTGTTTGATTTAACCAACTCGATGGCTAATTTTGAGCAGATCTCGTTTAACTCAACCCAGGCTGACTTGCTCAAGCAAGTCTGAAGATTTTTTATGATGATACCATTTTCATCAGCTTCATACCCAGCAAAGTTTTTACCTTCATCATTAGTTTCTTTAACTTAGGCATTTATAATGCGCCGTTTCATATAGATCACGGTGCAACAAGCGACAATGAAAAATACAATGCAAGTGTGAAACAAAATATATACAACAAAGATAGCAAAACGCCTGAGAACATAATAATATTGACATTTGACCACGGTTGTTTGAATGGATCATTTATAAGTTTTTCAAACAAAACATCATGTACAGCCAATTTTTAGGCTTAAACAGCTAAATGTGATATCATGCTAACGTATACAGATACTTTTGAGTCATTCTCAACTTTAATTTCCCCTCTTTTAAAACATTATTCACTTTTATAGCATTTTTATAGCTTTTTCGGACATAAAATGTATCTATTAATGACAAAATTGGTGGCGCTATTTAGTTACTGGAAATTACTCTTTCAAGCTTTTAATACAAATAATTCCTTTTATTGTTTGATAAAATATGTTTATAAAATTTCCTCGGTGCTTGTTTCACCTATTTCAGTTTTTTAATTGCAGTATTAATCACCTATCCCTTGCAAATAAAGAAATATGATTTAGGATAAATAGCGCCATCTATAGTTTGCATTTAGTTAATAATGAAGCCAATTCTATATACATCAAACAACCGTGTGACCCCTTTAAACATGTTTAGAATGTCATAAGGATCATTGCATTTAAATGTCACCTTTTTTTACCACGGTGACTTCTGGATGACCTTTAATGTTAAACCCATAGCTTGCGTAGCCAGTTACCCAATACTGCTTGTGACTAAGTTTGGTCGAAATCCAATCAAGGATGTGGAAGTATAGTAGCAAATTCTGAGAAGAAGAAGAAAGAAAGAAACGACAAGAAGGAAAAACTAACTTTTAAAATACCTTAGCCGAACTGTTGAAATCTTTCAGATCCGCGATTAAGTTGAAAAGTGTGATATTACGAGGTGTTGGCCAAAAAACGATTTATAGGAGTTTAATAAATGCACATCATTTGCTACTCCAGGTGGCATTTATTGCTATAAGTATAATCTGTATGTTTTATACGTTGTAAATTTAATGATTACTAAAAAATATAACCCATCAGTGTTGACCGTGCTATCTGCATGTCAATGGATATATGTTCTGTTGCTACGTGTCCATATTTCAAAAACTCTGTTTTTGACGACGTCTGATTATATAATATATGACTTCAAGATTTTATCTGCAGATTTCTTACAAGTCTTAACAAGAAGAGTTTGAACAACAGTCTTTATCAGAAGAGTTTGAACAACAGTATTAACAGTCAAGGACAGTACCGGTGTTAAAAAAACAACACAATCAAAATACTTTAATAGCCTTGCAATCGTTACCAGGCATATTCATGAATGTTTGTATGTATATGATTGGATAACAAGACAGGTAAGTTCAGCTATGATTGTAATGTAGACATAGGGACCGAATAATGAGGTGATTTGCATATGCGATGCCGAAATATCTTAAATATTTCAGTCTAGATGAAACGAAGTAGCCAATAGCATGTATTCTAGTTTGACAGTGTTAAATGGAAAACCCCTAAAAGTACAAAACATTTCTTATCATAATTTGACGTACATTTTGTTGATTTGAAAAACTTGTCCCATTTCCAAAAACAAGTTAAGATTGATTTAATTGGTTTCTTTTCTTTTACCTTTCTGATCCATCAGTTACCCATGTAAGCATCATGCAGTACAAAACAATGATCCGAAATTAATTTTGAGACGAATGAGAATTTCTTTGAACTTTGTAATCAGGAATTGTTTCACAATGATAAAATCACTAGGGAGCATAGGCGTTGATCCCGCGGGTGGTAGTGGGGGTGGATGTGTGTGATAAATCCCTCCAATATTTTGCCAGGTCGTGGTCCATACAAGTCCCCCATGTTAACGCCTGTGGGTTTCTGACCAAATTCACCTCATATTTGCCATTTTAGCCCCCAAATTGCACATTTTTTGCGCACTTCGCACGAATTTATAGCACTTTTGCACCATATTTCATCAGTTTAGCTTCAATATTGCAAAACGTTTCACGCGCTTCGAGCGTCCTTGTATCATAAACTTATTATGTCGCCAAAAGGTGCTATATTCACTATACTTCGAGAATTCTTTTCCAACCCCATCTCCCAATGTCAAAAAGATATCTACGCCACGTCTAGGGAGAGAAAAAGCTGGTCTCCTGCATACATTTGACCAAAAGGGTGAATATTTACGTGTAATAGGCTGAAGCATCTTTCATGATCTAAAGTGATGGATTTCTTGGATACAGGGTAACAATCATAATGTGGCCACCAGATTTAAGAAGTTAGGATGCCTACATGCACTCTCTTAATTCAGGCGATCTCTCCTGATGGCCACTTCATCTTTCACTGGCGCCTTTATTTAAGACAGCCGTCGCTTCAGTCTACTGTATTCTTGCCAACGAACGAACTTAGCACCACACTACATGCCTTATTTCTCCTCATTTTGTGATTTTGCCATATTTGAAACACTTGCTGAATAAAAACATAAAAGAAAAACACATTCATGACCAAAGTCACGTCAATAAAACATTGTTTAAAACTGAATCATGATCGCATGGGTGACTGAAATCAAGTAAAGAAGCAATTAAATTAAAAAAACCCTGATTACGGTGCATACCGATAACGTCTTTGTACATTACATGTATAGGATGTTGAAAAGTGCAACTAATTCTGAAAGCATCATTTTTGGAAAACGTGATCTTGTTTTTGACCGGAGGATAGAAAATGTTTCCTCTGTTCACAAGTTTTTAAACCAACAAAATGTACGTCAGGTTATGCAAAGGAATGTTTTGTTTTTTTTTTTGGGGGGGGTTTGAACCGTTTAAGTGTGGCATTATTGTTTTTATTATCTGGATCAAAATGTTAATTTTAGTTTATTTTACGATGCAGCAAGCACTGTTTGTAGCATTTGAAAATGAAAACTGCTGCAAGTCCTCGAGCTTTTATTGTATTAATAATTGATCAAGTTCTTATCACTCTGAACATTTTTATATGTTTAAACTAAATCATCATGATCATTGGTAGAGCCTATTGTTCTGAAATATACATAGTCTATAGTTTGCTCAAGCCAAGAGTATGCTCCAGCCCAGATGACTTGAACAGTTGGCAATTAAGTAACTATGTAAAATACAACGGGAGTGCAGATAACTTTGTTTCAAAAACAGTTAGTTGGAAGAATCATTATTGTGGTTGCGATTAAAGTACATACACATTACATTAGCAACAACATAGGCGGCGGAAGCAGATGGAAGGGAATGTGTCATCCTTTATACAGAGTTTTTGCAAGGGATGACGCCCCCTAAAAATCATAACAGAATGAAAAATAAAGCAATAATTGTCCTGTACATTTGCTTTTTTTAGTACATAAGACACAAAACAGTCGACGTCAGGACGTCTGATTATTCGGTCTTTCAGATGAATTAGGTACAGACGAATCCATTTTCACGCATTCCTACACCTCAATGGCAGCCATAGCTGGGTCCCCCGTTAGGTCTATTCCACCTGAAATGTAAAAATGTGACCCGGCGGGGATATTAAACTGCATTCCATCACCCGTGTTACACGTAGACAAAAGAATGATGAAAGTTTATAACACAATATAATTTAACATCGATTTTTAAGCGGATTTAATCCCCCCAATCGGACCGTAACAACACCAGTTTGGTGCAGACGGGACCCAGTAATGGCCGACTGAATTCTGACCATCCCTTGGCTCATTGGATTCGTCTATAGAACAATTATACTAGCAGTCAGTCAATCTATAGAGGCACACCACTCTTCGTCATACATAAATTCTCCCAGCCACATTTCCCTAACATAATATGATTGTTTAAGGAAAATTTAGTTCGGCAGAGGTGGGTCTCGAACTCACGCCGCACCGCTATCGTGAATTCTGAATGAGCCTAGCGCCTTAGACCGCTCGGCCACCTAACTTGTTGGTATGCATCTTGAAACTTGTTTGAACATTTAATCGCAACTTCAACATAGGCTTACCACCTGACAAGGAAACGTACCATATTTTGGAATTGTATTTGCTTAAAAACATTAATGTGTATTAATAGGGCTCAATCGTTGATAACTGCGTGTTCTACATACAGCAATCCGACAATAAATTGGCCTCCCATACATGCACAATACATTATATCGATTTTGACTCACCGGGCCCCGTGCTACTACTACATACATGTGGGTCAGTATTGAAGCCTACCATTTTTCGTGTATACACGGTCTGGATTTTTGCAATTTAGAGTAGAAGTCCACATATGTCCCTAAAGTTTCTTTCAGATATTAGATATTAGATTCCCATAAAGACAAAACGGTAATTTTTAGTTGGAACCTACGTAAAAATTACATAATATGTTCACAATCTGTAATTCAGTGTTAATTTTCACTAAATTCAGAAAATATGTTGGCGTATATAAATTTGAAATAAAATTCTCTGCTTTCTAAACCACATAAACTTTAGCACCATTGGGTATCACGAATCGTCATATATGATGTACAGTTAATATTCAAATATTTTTTATACATTATGACTTCAGTTTTTACACACACAATTTTTCATTGAATTATGATGTTTGTATGTTTAGTCTGTATACGTGTCATTTGGCAGGTAACGTTTTCCAAATATACTAATTTCATGATAATCGCATGCACCTGTCATGCTGAAATGATCAGTTTTCACGAATGATTAAAAAAATGCTTGTTTTGCATTTGTGGTATGTTTAATCACATGAAACTTAACTCATAATCACCATCGCACATGGTTAAATACCACTAATAGGCCGTTGAAATACGACGAGTAACTATTTGTTTTCATGTTATCTGAAAAGACTGCATTAAAATCGCTGAAATTGATCAAGTTATATAGCCAAAAAAGGACTTTTTAGGGTTTGATGCTTCAAAATGATACATTTTCTCTCATTATATGACATTTTTGTTGTAATAGTACCAAAATTTCGTTTTTAGTAAATATTCGCCCTACCATATTGTAACTTTCAGCTTCGAGGGCGCACTGTCATTTTAAGGTGTTTACGGTTCAGTGCGTTAAAACAAGAACAGTATCAGGTCAACCTCTGTTGAATTTTTGATCAGTTGGCATCTAAATCGTATAGTTTCACCTGATATTAGTGGCATTTAACTGTGAGAGTTCTGAATATGAGAAAATTCCACCCAAAATTAACCATTTTCCCATTGAAACCCGTGTAATATATAATTAGTGGTATTTAACCACATCGTGTGATTACAATCCCGGTATTGCTGTTCTATTTTGTTTATTTGTTTGATTTCAAATTGTGTTCATTTGTTTGATTTATTGTATCCTTCCATTCGTTCACATGAGCCGCTTTACTGAAATGTCCTTTCGGCTACTAGTCTGGTTAATAAGCTGAAAACCAAAGGTACACACACAATGGCTTTGCGTGTTTTCTATATCTGTGAGACTTATGCTAATTCAGAATTTGTGCGATGCCACCGGGGCACCATTTTGAAATAAAAGACCACAGATGGCCCTCTAAGGGTACACATGGGTTACTGATGCACTTCATCCTACGAAGGTGGTGGTGGTAGGGATGGGGGAAGCAACCCCGTATTTTTTCCAAAGTACATACTAAAGCTCTTGTATTATACCCTAATGATAATCGTATATCCATCCTGTGCAACTTTGCGCTTATATATTTCAGTGATTAACATTTTAACCCGGGTTAGCGCCGGCCATCAAAGTCGACCATACATTTGGGTGGTGGGTTTTGGGGTGGAGATGGGATCCACCATAGGTTTTTATGATAAAATTTACACCACAAATTTACTACTAAATGCATTCACTATTTGGAAACTATTTTTGGTACTGTGAATAATGAAGCATACAAGACAGTATTATATTTTCATTTGGAGGCTTCCAGTTTTTTTAATGTATAATAATAAAGGTTTTTTTTATTGTCAAAAGATTTGCTTCTTGCATAATTAGAAAGATTGGGCAGCCTTAAGCACTTAAGTATAAGTAACTTCAAATCTAGATGAGAACACAAAGATTATTATGAGGAAAAGAGGAGTGTCAAGTTAGATTTGTGATATTTAAACTGCAGTACCCCATAACATTTTTCCTATGCGCTAAGACGTATAATAAAAAAAAATAGTATGCACGTAGAATGTTTGTACTTATTTAGTAAAACCGGACAGAGAATACCAATAGCTATACATTGTATATGATATGTAAATCTATCAAAACACTTGTTTACCAGGCTCAATTTTGTAGTATAACCTTTAAAATACAGAAAACAAAATGACAAACATGTTCAGCATGTTATTCCCTATAACACTTAGAAGGTTCACAATAGTGACAATGCCCACTTGTACGAGGGTGGAAATTTTAACTATGCTGACTTTTGTTGTATAGACTTATAACTAATGCTAAAATCGATTACTTTACTAATAAATGTACAAATGCGTCTGTAAAGGAAATGTATAATACAATCAATGTACTGTTAAATAAGACACACAAAGTTCTCCCTGACTTTCAAGATGATCTTGCGGATGAGTTCCTAAAGTTTTTCATACAAAAGGTTGAGAAAATACGAAATAATGTGTGCTCAGGTAGTTCTTGTGTAAGATCAGATCAGGATACTGCTACGGACAATGTAGATTTAAGTATGTGTTGTTTTAAGCCACTCACTCTTGAAGATGTTCACAATATCATTATGAAATTTCCTAGTAAGTCATGTCTGCTGGATACTATGCCCTCGTGGTTAGTAAAAGACAACCTTCCTACCATGCTTCCTGTAATAACACAAATTGTCAATGCTTCTCTTGCATCAGGTGTATTTCCTTCAAGGTTGAAACATTCCATCATAAAACCTGTTATTAAGAACAACACCATGGATCCAAACTCATTAAAGAGCTATCGCCCTGTTGCAAATATTATCTTTCTGTCTAAAGTAGTGGAAAAGGCAGTGACATGTCAGGTTACCGACTATGTGGACAGCAATTACCTTGGTGAACAACATCAGTCTGCCTATAGGCGACACCATAGTACGGAGACTGCATTGTTAAAAGTTAAGAACGATATCCTGCAGTCTCTTGACAAAGGTAATGCTGTCTTCATGGTTCTACTGGACATGTCCGCTGCCTTTGATACTGTGGATCATAGTATCTTACTGCATAGGCTTCAGACTAGGTTTGGCATGGGCGGTGCCGTTAAATCTTGGTTTAGTACATATCTTCATAACCGCACCGTAAAGGTCAACGTCAGGAACACGTACTCACTTCCTCGGGGCTCTATAATAGGCCCACAGGGGTTTACGTTATATACCGCCCCTCTTGGTGACATCATTCGTGCATATGATGTTTCTTTTCATGCTTACGCGGATGACATCCAACTTTTTGCTGAATTCAATCCTAAGATCGTAGGGGACTGTGAATGTGTTCTTGACAAATTAACATCTTGTGTTGCTAAAATAAATGAAAGGATGGTGGACAATATGCTCCAACTTAATCAAGACAAAACATAATTTATTGTTTTTGCAAATAACCGTTTATTGCCTACCCTTCAGAATTTTCAACTCAAATTTGGTAACCTGTGTATTCATCCAAAATCATCTGTGAAAAATTCTCTAGACATGTCTGTTCACATAAATTCAATATGTAGTTCTGTTAATTTTCATATACGCAATCTGTGGCGTATTCGCCGTTTTATATCACAGGAAGCTTGTCAGATGGTTGGTACTGTCTCGTCTCGATTACGCCAATTCGCTTTTACTAGTTGCACGTGCGAAAGTTCTTATGCGTTTGCAGCGCCTCCAAAATAAAGCTGCGCGCCTGGTTTTTAGTTGTGGACGGGATCAGCCCTCTGCCAACTTACTTGACGAGCTTCACTGGCTTCCACTTAAACAAAGGGTTCATTTCAAACTATTTCTGTACATTTTCAAATGCATTAATGCTCAAGCTCCAGGTTACCTGACTGATCTAATTCATCTCTTGAATAGTAGTGTTGCGCTTGGTCTCAGATCTCGGCTTCGTTCCTCATCTGATCCCACCCGCCTTTGGGTTCCTCGCTCTTTAAGAAAGGCTGGGGATTCTTCATTTGCCATAGGTGCTCCCAAAATATGGAATGAGCTCCCTACTGAGATCAGAGAGGTGGAGTCGGTGTCTGGGTTCAAGCGCATGCTCAAAACACATCTTTATCCTGATTAGTATTGCTGCTTGTTTTTGTATTTTTGATTCATGAATTGTTGGAATTGCTTTGTTTATTTGCTTGAATTGATATTGTATATGTTTTTTGTAAGGCGCTCTGTGCTTTGTGGAGCGCCATATAAATGTTTTAAAATAATAATAATCATTTGTGGGGTCTAATGTCTTCCATTCTTACATGGAATTTTCAAGGTTTTTTCCATCGTCATTCTCGCTCAATTAAAAAAATATTTTGGCGTATATAAAATTGAAATAAAATTCTCTGCCTCATAAACGACATCAAATGTGCCACAATTGGGTATCACGAATCGTTATATATGATGTGCAGTTAATATTCATATTTTCTTTTATACAGAGGATGCTTCAGTTTTGACAGGAAAAATATTTTCTTGAAAACCCTCTCACTCGGTCATTTCAAAACGGTAACCACGCTTCCCTAGAATGTGCAATAAATTAGCATTAAAAGGAGGAAGCACTTGTCAAATAATATTGCCACGGGCACCATGTGAGGTCTCAAATGTGAGGTCTGAAATGATTCTGTGACTTCAAATACTCCCTGTATTTCATAAATTATGCTTGTCGTATATTTCCTTCGTATTATCGATCGTTAGTCTTAATTTCGACATTACTATATCAACAAAACATTCAGACCACAGAGTATACCTTGAGAGGACACTTGGCTCATTCGCATGACAGTCGGACTCTCCATTGATTTGCGCATATTTGAAGAGAATTGTTTTTATATCTTTGCAGCATGAAAGCTGCATATCATGACTAAATATCGTAACTTGACATTTAAATTGTTTATGTTTGATTACTTTGATTGAGTTATAATAAAATTACTGAACAAAATGTGTGCGTATACTGAATGGTTTTCATTCTCTATCGAACTCGCCAAATTGCAAGTGATGCAATGCGACAGCCAGTTAATTTTGACCCTTTGATTTAAAACTAGCGTCATGTTTTTAATTCAATATATTTTTAAATAGTTTTTTCACCAAATACTCTTAAGAAGATATTCTTTACGAATATATAAAAACAATAATGGGTCAATTTTGAGATATGACACTTTTTAATTGGGTAAAATTGCTTTTGGACCACCCTGTATAGTACATGAGTAATATCAAAAGATTCATGTACCGTTTGCGATAAGATTGCAATATTTTTCATTCCCCAAAAGTATGTACATTGTGACAAGATTTGGTCCATGGGGCCCAAAGGCGGCAAATTTGAAACTGAGATAAATGTAAAATATGGATTAAAAAAATAATAAAATACATAAGAAAATAGACATTTAAAAAAATGCATCATTTTAGACCTTTGGTGTGTTCAGTAAAGGATAGCCTATTGTATGTATAATGTAATAATTACAGTAATTACAATTTTCAAAAATGCCTCCTTTGGCCCCCATGGACCAGATTGTGTTACAATTACACTGTTTAAACAATTATTAAACAGTACATATGAATTTCAACAGGCAATTTAACTACAGTTTTGTTTCTCAAAAGATGATGTTTTACTGTTTACATTGAAAATAGGTACATGGTTCGCAACTTTGCGACCCATTACTTATTCAAATCACTTATTTCTTGTCATAGAGCTGTAATTTTGGTGTCTATCCGTATGTTTGTGAGTTCAACAAATCCAATGAGACCATTAAAACGTTCACCAAGTGATAGCATCCATCATGAATTTCAAAATGGCTGCCATTTCTGATATATTTTGCCGAATTGCAATTTTTTGAAAATAACAGAAGCTATACATTTATATTTTTAATGTTTTATAAAACTGTTTTATTAAACAATTCAAAAAATAATTCAAAACAAATAAAATGGAATCATTAATTTTACTAATAAATGATTTATTCAATATATTTACATCAATAAGGATATTTTAATATCAAAATATCTTATGGGAGCTCTCGATCAACTTCAAACAAGCAACTCCTAATTGACCAGGAATGATGCACACTATCCATAGAGGAAACGAGCACCCGGGTCAGTCTTCGGTTGTGTTTTTGCCTATGATAGACATGTATTCAGGGGATAAGACCTGTATTCTTTCTACATTGGAGTTCCTTTGCAGTTTGGCAATGAAATATAACCTGTTACCAATAGTCATATTTGACCAGCCCCTATGCTGAGATCATCCATGATGCACTGGAGCAACAGCCCATATTGAAAAGGATCGTCTTGCTGCTGGGTTGTTTTCATACATTCATGAATTTACTTGGAGCAATAGGTACTCTAATGCAAGGGACAGGACTTTTAAAAGACATCCTAGAATCTGTGTATGGTGAAAATGCTGTTGTGCTTATGTTCACTGGAAAGTCTGTCCAAAGAGCATTCCAGGACCACCTGCTGGTAGACAAGTGTCTAAACCAAATGATTGTATCAGATGTGCTGCATGATAATCCCCAATTTCAGACATTGATGGATGAATCTGAAGATGTGTACTCTTCTTTGATGGTAGGGAAACAACATTGGAGAGTATTGAGACATCTGACATATTAGGCAAGATCAAGCTAGAACTTGCAGATGTTGAGAGTGGCCAGGGCTTTGATCATGGCAGATCGCACCGGATGTTTGTCCATTGTTACGAGTCGTACTTGACTCAAGGCCAAAATCACCTTTTACCCGAACTCACACGAATGCACAACACAAATACACTGTTTATTTCAGCTAACGAAATCTAAGTCTTTAATTGAAAGCAAGTATTGTTTGGTACAATAAATGACAAATGCACATATACAATAATCAAATATAATCACTCTTTAACTGTTTAGTACTTAGCCAGCATTCTTCTTCTTGGTGATCATAAAGAGTTCTTATAATGTTCTGGACGGCTGATGTATATCCGTATTCTCTTGCCCTGCGAAAATCAGCGAAGTCCTATGTACACATGCATTGATAAATATCCTTGCGCTTAAAATCCTCACACAAATATGACGTTGCTTTCTCCTTGCGTTGCTTTCTCCTCCAAACTTAACTCCTTGCGCTGCTTGCTCCAAACTCGGTGCTATTTCCACCTTTCACACAATATCTTCAGGAAGTTTTCAGAAATAGGAGAAAAAGAGGCCGCAATGAGGGGCCTCCTTTTTTTTGGGACACCCTGTAGTAGTACTTTGACTACATAAAATATTTCTGGTTTGCAATTTCCTTTCTTTGAAGGAATTGTACTGTAAGCATATTAGCTAGCTAGCCCAGATCAACACTATAAACTGTGAAGAAATATGTTTACCTTTTCTTATATACCAAGCATGGGAAAAACCCCATTCTATCAATAGGCTATTACTGCCTTTACACTATTCTGCAGTCTGGAAAATTCCAAAGTCTTAATTATAACATTAACCTTTCACATTTCATCACTTCCTGAGGGGAAATCCCATTACATCACTTCCTGAGGGGAATCCCATATATGATGTCATTTTTACTTTACAATCTCTAGGGGTATTCCCATATGATCCAAAATTAGAAATGATTCAATTTGTTTTTGATCAAGTTGATGCAAGAAAGGGAAATCCCTAAAATGTCTCATAAAATAGATTCTAATTGTAAACAAAGATAATCAAATTAAATTACTCAGGGCACATCACACCCTCCCCCTTAAAAGAAGAAAGTTTGAATGTAATGAAAACTTTCTTAACTGTTTTCTTCTTTTACATCAACTTCAACATAATATTAACTTTGAGTGCTTAACTCAACATACACAGTGACTACTTCTCACACAAGTTCCTTTTTAAAGGAATTTTTGTTTGTCAATTTGTATGCAATTCTGGACAAGACATCAGCCATTACATTGTCCTTTCCCTTAATGGTGTACAAAAAGCAGAAATCTCTTTGGCACGGTCTGTGAGTGGAACCTGCCAGTACCCTTTCAATATATCAAATTTGCTAACAAATTTTGCATTCCCAATTTTGTCTATGCAATCATCAATTCTTGGAATAGGGTACGAGTCTGTCTTTGAATGAACATGTGCAGCTCTCATGTCTGCAACCAATCGGTATGAACCATCAGGCTTGGGAACAAGTATACACGGTGAACGCCATTCACTACTACTTGGTTCTATGATATCATTGTCTAGCATGTAATTGATCTCATTTTTGAGATGTTCCATTTTCAATGGATTGACTCTGTAAGGATGCTGCTTGATTGGTTTTGTATCACCAACATCTACATCATGAAATGCAGCATTTGTTCTACTTGGCATATCAGGAAATATATTGTCAAATTTGTGAATCAAATTAGCAATTTGACTTTGTTGATCTTGAGAAAGATGACCTAACTTTGAGTCCAAATTAGTGAGCACATCAGAATTGTTCAATTTTACATTATACTCTTTGTGCTCCAGCTCTTTATCCTGGTCAAATGTGACATCAGAATTGTCATCTTTACTCTTGTCTACATTGGCGATTTTGTCTACATCGGCATGTTTGTCTACATTATCAGCATGTTTTACTGTACACACAGGTTTTGGAATGCCACTGTCACTTCTTTCAACATACTCTTTGAGCATATTTATGTGGCATAACTGCCTGCTCTTGCGTCTATCAGGAGTCTTGATAATATGTGACGTGTCATGTCAAAAGGAGACACTTTTGGGCAGGGTATGAATTTTGAGGTTTTTATATATCTTAAATATAGAGATATTTTGCTCCACAACGCCGGTTTCCCCAATGAAATCGGACATTCCTAAGCGAAGATATTGAGTTCGGAAGTTATGGTATTATAAAATTGGAAATTGAGATATCGGCCTTTAAAAATATTATTGACAATGTTGAGAGTAGGAATTAACTTGAAAAATGTCTCAAAAAATACAAGATGCCAGTTATATTCTGGTCTGAAACTATCAGATAATATTTTTAACATTAATAACATCACAAATTCGCAACAAACCCAAATTGTGAAAAAATCACCGACCGGCAGATTTTTGGCTATTCTCCATTTACGATCCTGCCCAAAAGTGTCTCCTTTTGACATGACACGTCACATATAATCTACTTCACCCACTTTTGACTCTACCTCACATGGGCCATGATATCTGGCTTGTAGTGGGTGTCCCGAAATTGGAAACAGTACTACAGTGCAACAGAGCATAAACGCCCAAAACTGAATTTTGGACAGATTGACACATAATTTAAAATTAAGATTAAAGTGAAAGATGCCACTTACAACCATTTTTGATCAAACTCTGATCTTTAATAAGGTTGCAAAATTTGACATGTTTTCGTTCATTTTCTTATTATTAACATAATAAAAAGAAATGTATGAAAAAAATGAATTTATTTATTTTTCGTCAAAAGTAAATATGTAAATAAAACTTACAAGAAAGATTGACTCTTGTCAAATCCTACAATTCTGTCAGAGAAAATGTGCATATTTGTATTTACTTTTTTAATTAATGGACATAATATTCATTAATTAATTTGCGATAATAAATATTTTTTATGATTTACCATAATTCCAAACATGTCAAGCAATGTGTCAAATTAAAGCTAATGAAATGCTTTATAGATCTGTCAGAGCACATTTTGCAAAATGCATTTAGTATTTTAGTTACAAAATTCCAAACATTCTATTCCAATTTTTTGCAATACACGCACAGGAGTTGTTCTTTTAAAATCCGCGCCTAATCAATAATGAGTCTTTCATTCTATTGTCAAAGTACTGTGTTCCCTGTAGCATCATAGAATGGCCAGGTCATTGAGTGTGATGGTTTTGTAGCAGATGACAGTGCTCATTCAAGCATATCAAGGTCAGTTAGTAGCAATTTGCTGAATGGCTGGGCGTTATCAGCTATCAAAGAGATGCCTTATGCAGCTGCCAATCAAAGTAGAGGTTAGATAACATTTTGTTAAAAGCCCAAAAGTGATATAAGGACAAAACTGTGCATGTTGGTACTTGATTGTTAGGATTCTTATATGTTGAATATCCCTTGTAGTAGTATTTTTTTATGTGTAGTGTATATTGTTCATAAATTATATAGCTTTTAAATTTTGGGCATTAATGCTCTGTTGCACTGTAGAACTTTGTCACCTGGTTTGAACACTCTTTCTTTGGCATGTTTATCATAACATTGTTTCATTTTGGCCTGACCCTGTTTCAGGTTTTCTTTGGCGATATCAGTTACCCTGTTAAGCCTATGCTTAAAATTGGAGACATAATCCAATAAATTGATATCTGATTTCTCATTGAGCCACTTTTCTTTCAACAACTTTAAGGGCCCGCGCACCGTGTGTCCAAACACTAACTCAAAAGGACTAAATCCTAAAGTTTCCTAAACAGCTTCCCTAGCAGCAAACAACAACAAGTGTACTCCCTCATCCCAGTCCCTCTGAAATTCCAAACAATATGTCCTGATCATGTTTTTCAATGTTTGGTGGAACCTTTCTAGTGCACCTTGTGATTCTTGATGGTAAGCACTTGAGGTATACTGTTCTATACCTAATTGATACATGACCTGCTGAAATACACCAGAAGTAAAGTTTGATCCTTGATCTGACTGTATGGACTTGGGGAGCCCCACAAATGTGAAGAACTTAGTTAAAGCTTTCACTATAGTCACTGCTTTAATATTTCTCAAGGGTGTGGCTTCAGGAAAGCGTGTTGACGCGCACATAATTGTCAGAAGGTACTGATTACCATGATTACCTGACTTAGTCTTTGGTAGGGGCCTACACAATCAATAATAACCCTACTAAATGGTTCATCAAAGGCTGGAATTGGCTTTAATGGAGCAGGAGGTATTTTCTGATTTGGCTTCCCTACTACTTGGCATGTGTGACATGTTTTGCATACGGACTACCATGTCATGCTGGATGTGGACCCTGCCAAACTGACTCATGTGACATCCCATACAGCAATCAGATAGTTATGGAAGATGATTGTGATAGAGACTGAAAATGATGTACCACTGTAATTGGAAGATGATTGTGATAGAGACTGAAAATAATGATCCACTATAATTGCAAAAAGTGCCCACCTTGCTGCAACTGCCAAAGATATACGGACTACCATGTCATGAAAATGATGTACCACAGTGACTGTAATTGGAAGATGAGTGTGATAGAGACTGAAAATAATGATCCACTGTAATTACAAAAAGTGCCCACCTCGCTGCAACTGCCAAAGATATACGGACTACCATGTCATGCTGGATGTGGACCCTGCCAAACTGACTCATGTGACAACCCATACAGCAATCAAATAGTTATGGAAGATGATTGTGATAGAGACTGAAAATGATGTACTATAGCTAATTAATTGGCATATGTGACATGTTTTGCATACGGACTACCATGTCATGCTGGATGTGGACCCTGCCAAACTGACTCATGTGACATCCCATACAGCAATCAGATAGTTATGGAAGATGATTGTGATAGAGACTGAAAATGATGTACCACTGTAATTGGAAGATGATTGTGATAGAGACTGAAAATAATGATCCACTATAATTGCAAAAAGTGCCCACCTCGCTGCAACTGCCAAAGATATGCGGACTACCATGTCATGAAAATGATGTACCACAGTGACTGTAATTGGAAGATGATTGTGATAGAGACTGAAAATAATGATCCACTGTAATTACAAAAAGTGCCCACCTCGCTGCAACTGCCAAAGATATACGGACTACCATGTCATGCTGGATGTGGACCCTGCCAAACTGACTCATGTGACATCCCATACAGCAATCAGATAGTTATGGAAGATGACTGTGATAGAGACTGAAAATGATGTACCACTGTAATTGGAAGATGATTGTGATAGAGAATGAAAATAATGATCCACTGTAATTACAAAAAGTGCCCACCTCGCTGCAACTGCCAAAGATATACGGACTACCATGTCATGCTGGATGTGGACCCTGCCAAACTGACTCATGTGACAACCCATACAGCAATCAAATAGTTATGGAAGATGATTGTGATAGAGACTGAAAATGATGTACTATAGCTAATTAACTCAATTAAAATGATCAGAATTTTAGTCCTGCCTGAGTAAGGGACGTCATATGATATTGAAAATGAAGGCTTCTAGTAAAACATCATCATCATTATGTGCCTATATGTATGAACTATTGTATAAACTCTTAATGCCTATTATGTCTGAGTCTACATAATAGTGTATGAACTCTCTATACCAATCATGCCCGAGTCTACATAATATTGTATGAACTCTTTTCCAAATTAGACTCTTTACAAGCCAATGGGATTACGCCTCTACCTAATTTTGACTAGTCAATTCATGACAGCCAACATTTGACCTGCCTATTGTGTCTCACCAATATTGACTTTTATCTTATCATTGCTGAAATTGGGCAATCTATTTCAGCTTAACTAGGAGACTTGTCTCAGTACTCCTGCATAGGGATGGTAGGGATATCAGCCAACCAACCAACCAACCACCGCACTGCATTATTTTTCGACTCCATCAGTGCTGGCAACTTTGGCTGTTGTCTTTACCCACTGGGAAGTACTTTTAAGATAATATAAATACAGTTCAAGTCATTTTAAGGTTTTTCTCACTTTACCAACCAATCATAGTGAGACACGTCACTACCAACCTGAAACGACAGGTAATATATACAGTACAAAACAGTTTTTTGGTTGGACCTCCAAACATGGGTGTAGATACTAAAATGTCAACTTTCAATAGATCATTATTGCGTTAAAAACTACCACCTAATTACTAGATTTTAGGCAGCCATTTTGGATTTATACCTTATCTGATTAATCTGAAATATTTTTGTTAGTCAAAGAGGAATCCTTGACCCAAAAAACATGGGTTTAGACACCAAAATTGCAACTCATGGGTGAAAAATAAGGAAATTATAAGGTTGTTTTTTTTGCGGCCATTTTGGACGCCATCTTGGATTTCTAGGTTATCTGATCACTCTGCAATATTGGATGATCTCAGCATAGGGGCTGGTCAAATATGACTATTGGTGACAGGTTATATTTCATTGCATAACTGCAAAGGAACTCAAATGCGCTGGCTCCAATGTGGAAAGAATACAGGTCTTATCCCCTGAATACATGTCTATCATAGGCGAAAACAACCAAAGACTGACCCAGGTGCTCGTTTCCTCTATGGATAGTGTGCATCATTCCTGGCCAATTAGGAGTTGCTTGTTTGGAGTTGATCGAGAGCTCCCATAAGATATCAATATCCTTATTGATGGAAATATATTGAATAAATCATTTATTAATAAAATTAATGATTCCATTTTATTTGTTTTGTATTATTTTTTTAATTGTTTAATAAAACAGTTTTATAAAACATTAAAAATACAATGTATAGCTTCTGTTATTCTCAAAAACTTGCCATTTTGGCAAAATATATCAGAAATGGCAGCCATTTTGAAATTCAAGATGGATGCTATCACTTGGTGAAAGTTTTAATGGTCTCAATGGATTTGTTGAACTCACAAACATAGGGATAGACACCAATATCATAGCTCTATGATAAGAAATAAGTGATTTATAGCAATTTTAAGGGTATCGGCGGCCATTTTGGACGCCATCTTGGATTTCTAGGTTATCTGATCACTCTGCAATATTTTTGTTGATTATAATAAAATCATTGACCCCAAAACATGGGTTTAGACACCAAAATTCCAACTCTGTAGTGAAAAATAAATGAATTATAGTAATTTTAAGATTTTTTGGCGGCCATTTTGGACGCCATCTTGGAAAACCACTTTCCGGTAGCCCGATTTTTCAGGACTTTTTTTCTGTTATTCCTGAGGTCTCATAGTACCAAAATCAGTTAAAAACCTTTTGTTGCAATTTGACGTAAGCCCCCTTATTTTCATATATTCCCCCGTCTAATGATGCTGCACTGATAGCAACCGTGAGACTGTATAGGACTTCATCAACCTTTGAGATTGTTCCCATAATAAGCTTTCGTGTCTTCTTCTTCTTTTCTCCTTCTTATTTTTTGCAGGTACATTTGACGAATTCAAAATGTTTTTAAAGAAGATACATATTTGTATTTTATTGATGCTGATTGCTATTCTGGAACTATATTGGATATACATGTCATATTCAAAACAACAAGTGACCGTCAACGGTGAAGGGATAAATGGTAAGTATCATCGAGGAGATGATTTCAGATCGAGGTACGATGCATAGTAATACACCTGTCAACTGCAACTCCGGGTATGGGCCTTTACAGAATAGCCTCATAATTAAAGTTAAAGTTGCGTTTTGGATTGACATCAAAAATCTTATATAATCATATAATAGTATGTGCTTAAAATGTTTAGGCCTACATGCGAAAAATAAGATATTCTACACTCCCGTAAGTAGAGTACAAGTGGGGGTTCAAAACCATGCGCGCACATGCGCGCATTTTTTTTGCACATCCACCTTGACAGAGCTATGTCTATGAAAGTCATTCATTGGGTTCATGGACAAATTCGCGCATTCGCGAATGCGCGCACGTCCATGTTGACAGAGCTATGTCTATGAACGGTCCTTCATTGAGCAAACAAAAAAAATCGCGCATTCGCGAATGCCGCGCCCCGCGAAAAAAAATTGGCTTAGGATTTTAAAAATTGATTTAAAAAAAAAGTTCGGGAATTCAAAATGGAAAAACTCGCAACGTTGGCCGGGATCGCGAGTTTCAAATCCGAGGCGACGAGAAATGAGCTCTTGAATTTTTTGGCTCATTTCCGTCGACAACTGGGCGTGGAGTATAAAGGATCCAAGAATTTTGTGGAGGCTTGCAAAAACGGGAAATCCTTCGTGGCGTTGAAATGGCTCTTTGACGAGACTCAACTCGAAAGGGCGATGCAAGGTGCCGCTGAACGAGGACACGAAGACATCGTGAAACTCTGCAAAGACTGGGGCGTCACTGATTTTGACGAAGCGATGGCATGTGCCGCTGGAAAGGGCGCAAAAACATCGTGAAACTCTGCAAAAACTGGGGTGCCACTAATCTTGGTTGGGCGATGGTATGTGCCGCCGAAGGAGGGTACGAAAACATCGTTAAACTCTGCAAAGACTGGGGTGTCACTGATTTTGACGCGGCGATAGCATGTGCCGCCGGAGGAGGGCACGAAGACATCGTGAAACTCTGCAAAGACTGGGGCGTCACTGATTTTGACGAAGCGATGGCATGTGCCGCTGGAAAAGGGCGCAAAAACATCGTGAAACTCTGCAAAAACTGGGGTGCCACTAATCTTTGTTGGGCGATGGTATGTGCCGCCGAATGAGGGTACGAAAACATCGTTAAACTCTGCAAAGACTGGGGTGTCACTGATTTTGACGCGGCGATAGCATGTGCCGCCGGAGGAGGGCACGAAGACATCGTGAAACTCTGCAAAGACTGGGGTGTCACTGATTTTGACGAAGCGATGGCATGTGCCGCCGAAGGAGGGTACAAAAGCATCGTGAAACTCTGCAAAAACTGGGGTGCCACTAATTTTAATCGGGCGATGGCATGGGCTGCCGGAAGAGGGTACGAAAACATCGTGAAACTCTGCAAAAACTGGGGTGCCACTGATTTTACTTGGGCGATGACATTGGCTGCCGGAGGAGGGTACGAAGACATCGTGAAACTCTGCAAAGACTGGAGCCACTGATTTTGACGCAGCGATAGCATGCCACTGACTTTTTAAAATCGAGAAAAAAAGCACGCGCTCGGAATTTCCAAGCGCGTGCTTTTTTTGTGTCGCGACGGAAGACTTTGCGGCAGCCCGCGAAAAAAAAAAAAAAAAAAAATTGACTTAGGATTTTTTTAATTATAAAAAATAAAAAAAATGGATCAAGGACAGAGTCTTAAAAAAGTGACGCGGGAAGAAAAAGGGCTCCAGGAAAGAATCGAGGAATTCAAAAAATTTCACGAGATCACGAAAGAAATTTTTCTCGAGTAAAAAACCGAAGGCCATTGATTGCTCGTGTACTTTGGCGAAACATGGATTTCATTGACCCAAAAGAAGAGAGAGAAATTTTACGCTGCTTCCTCTTTGAAATCCAAGCACGGCTTCAAATTTTGCCACGAATTGGGTCTGGTTACAAATATTACCAGGAGAACAAAAAAAAATTGTGTTCACAACCAATGTAGTGGCTGCCACTTCCGGTGTAGACATGTAACCTTTGACAGCCACTGCATTGGCTGCTACTTACAATACAAACAAGTAGATTTTTGATAGCCAATGCATTGGCTGCTACTTCCGGTGCAGATATGTGAACTTTGACAGCCAATGCATTGGCTGCTACTTCCGGTGTAGATATGTGAACTTTGACAGCTAATGCATTGGCTGCAACCTATAATTGAGACTCCACCTCTCCTCTTTTTTCGACTAGACTTGAGACTAGCTTATGGTAAAGTTAATGGGGTCTCAACAAACAATGTAAAACAATTCACATGTTAAAAGTTGAAACAAGTTAAAGATATATTTTTAACAATTTTTTTACTCAAAGTGTTGAATCACGATAGATTCACTTTCCTATCGATTAGGAGAGTCAGTACACCAGAACCTTGCCACATCAGGATACTCGATAAAAAGTAACCTGATGTTTTCACGATTTTGTTTGAACCACGATAGGCTCACTCCCAAATATTTGAGACGATGATACCTCGTAAAATCTCTAGCAATACTGCGAAGTAATTGATCGTATGATGTGGAAATACCGACATTGTCAGAAAGCCATACATTCCACGTCATTTCAGGAGAAAGATTATCTCTCATTTTAGCAATGCTGTAGTAATCAAACGAGGATTGTAAAGTTGTACCATATCGCAACATATGTCCGAGCAAATTCGCGTTATGTTGTTTTAGTATGGTATAACCCTGAATCAAGGTAGTTTTTACATTGTCTAAGCTTGTAGGATCCCATGGTGACACATTTACAGGATCGAAGCTGACTAATTTACGTCTCATATAATTATCGAGATCTTTACCATTCAGAGGAATTGTTTTGCTCAGTTTTTTTCCAAACAGATCTTGTAGAGTTCCCTTTGGCTTTTTAGGAATTGGTACATCCACGAACGGACCTTCCGTTAAAAGCCTACTACAGTAATTTTCTTATTCTATACCAAAGTTTTTGTGATCGACTAACAACTGCAGTCTTTTTTGATCCCATTAAAAAAAACTATCGTGTACACTTACTTCTGGTGTATCAATATCAAATGGTACTGGTTCATTATTTGAAATATCCATACTAGATTGCTCATGTGAATTATTATCCATATGTGTGTATAAGTCCGTCTTCAGTTTAGTAATGGTACAGCCACAGTTAACGCATCAACCCACGCTATAAGTGGTGGTTGTGTTTCTTTGTTCATATCAGTGTCAAAAGTTCAACTTGTCTGGTAAACATAATATCAAGTGACGCCTGCTGGGAGTGTAATGAACTTTAGTAGGTAGCTCAATTTGTTTTGAAACTACAGTGTGTTGAAAGGGAAACTGGTTTGCAAAAAATCACCTTCAACATATTGAACATTAAAAAAGTACTATAGCGATTCCACGACCACAGCAAAAAAAAATTTAGTGGGAAGGGGCACTACCCCTGTTGGTTAAATGTAACTCGAATCTTCAACAATGTTTTGAACAAAAAAAAGTCTCATGGTTTATCTACCATGAGACTTCTTTTTATTTGCGTCAACCCCCTGTATTTATTTATTTATTTATTTATTTGGAAAACGCTTTTATAACAGCGGCACCCACCGTCTTGGTGGTGCATCCATATAAACAAAAGTTAACAAGAATTAAAAGATGATACTGAAAGTATTTACAAAAGTTAACAATACAAACAGAAATACTAAAAAAGAATACTTAAAATACTAAAGTTAAAATACTAAAAGAATACTAAGTTGGCTTGCATTCATCGTCCGCCCGTGGGTCAAAAGTGGGGAAAAAGAATGAAGCAAATAAAGCCAGCATCAAAAGCCAATTGGCCCCTGGGTGGAAGCTGAGTGCCAGCCACTTAAAACTACATCAACTGGATATATACAATAGACAAGATTGTAGTCAGTGTGGTGAAGAATTAATTACTTAAGGAAATCATTACGTGCCTTCCATGTTCTTTTCAGTAAAGATTTACATGTGACATCAAAACAAACATTAGCAGTGTGAACTAAGTCACTAGGAAAAGTTGGTATAAATTGGGTGCAGTCACCCCAAGCAAGATAAATAATTTCTCATCAATGTTGCTTGTAATAAATAATTCCCATACATATAATAGACCATTCCTTTCTAAACTTTCCTTCAATCTTTTGAACTCATTAGAACGAATATCATTGTACACTCGGCAAGAAAATATAAAATGCCTAATATCTTCTATATTACTATGACACAAATCACATAAACCAGAAGTTTTACTATTATGCCAAGAGGCAACTCTACCGTTTAGAGGCAGTGTATTTGATCTTGCCTTAAACTTTAAGCTGGCACCATAAAAATCCAATTTATCTTGAAGATAATTTTCCAGGTTGGGCTTATTCTTAAAACGTATGTAATCACACAATGAGGATTTATTACAAGCTGTATTGTACCAACTTCTATTGTAATGATCTTGATTTGCATCTTGAAACAATCTAATCCACGATGGTTGATGAATATACACAGACCGAAAGATTTGGTCAAAACCACTGTCATTTAGAGTCTCTTCAATGCAACCGATCCAATTCCATCTTAAGTGCTTGTTAGAATTGTGAATTGTAAAAATTGCATTGAAAAGAAGTTTAGGCCATCTATGAGTAGTCCATATTAATAAGACGATCAAAGTACTTAACTTTACTGATCTTATGTGAATTTTCAATCGTATCCCAGCCTAAGTCTCCTAATAGTGTTACTGAGGGGGTATTTCGTGGGGCCCTAAGAATTGACCTAGCCATTTGAAGCTGAAGATTTTCAAGTCTCTTGTAATCGCTCGTACTGTAAGAGGACACTGAGCATGCGTAATTGATGGCAGGTAGAGCTAGGGTTTTCCATAAAATATTACCATAGTACACTCTGTTGAAGTTATCTTGGCTATTGATAATTGATTTGATGTAGCCAATTAACCTGTTCCCTTTCTTGATCATTTCACTTGCATGAATATGGTCTGAAAGATTTCTTGAAATGTAAAACCCAAGGTACTTATAGCGGTCGACCTCTTGAATACGACTATTACCCAGGTTCCAAATTTTGTTTTCATCCTTACGTTTACCAACAATAACAACATTAGATTTGGAGTGATTGAAATCAAGTTTCCAACGTTCCGAAAAATTACTCGCAATATTAAGCATTTTCTGAAGATCTGTTTCATTATCTGCAATTAGAACTACATCATCAGCCCAGAAAAGACAATTTATTTTGACATTAAAAATACTTATACCAACATTTTCATCGTGATGAAACATTTTTGTCAACTCATTAATGTAAATACAAAATAAAACAGGGGACAAAACACAGCCTTGTTTCAGGCCTTCTTCAATATCAAATAAATCAGTTTCGATATCACCAAGCTTTACATTACACTGAACATTTTTATACAGGTTATCCAGAACATTCCAGACTTTGCCCCTTATACCAATATTCCAAGCGATTGAGAGAAGTCCTTCTCTCCAAACAGTGTCAAATGCCTTACGAAAGTCCAGGAAGGCTAGATATGTTGATTTCTTCTCCGCCGAACGTGTGGCAATAATGCTCTTAAGTGAGAAAATATGATCATCGCATCTGTGGTCTTTCCTAAAACCTCCCTGAACTTCCGTAAGGATGCGTCATTGTTTTCAATAAAAACTGAGATTCTGTCACACACCAAACGGTTGAAAATTTTTGATACGCATGACGTTAAGGTAATGCCTCTATAGTTGTTCAAATCATTTTTGTTACCTTTCTTAAAAATTGGAACAATAATACCTTGATTCCAGTCAACTGGAGAATTTTCAAGGAAGAGAAATCTGTTGAACATATCAGTCAAACTGTAAATAAGGTAATCACCACCATTTTTCAGTAATTCGTTTGTTATACAATCTATACCAGGAGCCTTATTGTTCTTAGCTCTACAAATGCTATCTTTAACTTCTTTAAAAGTAAAGTGCATATTATTCAAAACATTTGGTGAATCAATATTACAATCATTGTTAAATTCCTTTCTTACGTTACTGACATGTGTCTTTATTGATATGTCGCTATCATTCAATTCTCTATTCATTTTTCCAAGAGTGTTCCAATAATTCATAACAGAACTTTTTATCACCTTTTTGTCCGTTGTAATTTCGTTGGAATTAGGTATTTTTAAAGAAATAAATTCATCCCTTTTCTTTTTACCCTTAATTCCTTCCAGAAATCTCTACAAGAGGGACCCCTGCCTGAGCGATTTTAACACTCCTGTCAAATCTCATTTCAGTAATTTTTGCTGAATCAGATTTTTTGCATGAGTCTTCTTAAGTTTATAATCTTCCCAAAGGGCGTCTCCTCTTTCTTTGTCTTGCCGTTCATCCTTACACCACTTACGGTGTTCTTTACAAGCCCTTTTCCTTTCTTGAATTGCCATATCAATTGATTTGTCCCACCATTGTTTACCCGTCTTGTTTCCTTGTTTACAACCAATAGTATCAAGTGCAATTGAGATAAGTGTTTCTTTCCATGAATTCCAAAGAGTATTAGCGTCATTGAAATTGGCAGCGTCCCATTGATCAAAATTATTGAAATTGATTTTGATAGGCTGACCAGTCTTGATCGTGAGAAATATCCCACGTTTTACAGCCCAGGCCTACTCCGGATTCAGATCTATCGCAAGAATTCAATTTTAGGTGCAAAAACAAGACGTTATGATCGCTACCCAAGTGAGAGTTTCTTTCTTCATCCACAGTCATTTTTTCAATGTAATCGTTCAAAACATTTGAACACAGAAAGTAATCAATGCAACTCGAATAGGTGTGTCGAAACCAAGTTATTTTCCCGTGACACTTTCGAGAACAATTAACTATATCCAAAGAAGCATCATTGCAAAAATTAAGAAGACGTTTACCGTTGGAATTCAGAACTGGATCACCACCATATATCTTATCACCTATTCTTCCATTAAAATCACCCATGATGAGTATATGTGGGTTTTCATTGTTACATTCATTCTCCAATTGAATGACCTCTGAAAGTAATTGATTATAAAGATCATTTGTTAGATCTGGATCAGTTCCTTCAACAGGAAAGTATGTAACACAAATATTAATTAAAATACCTGAAATGTTGACACGTATCCAAAGTCTTTCATAATTATCAGATGTTGAATTACAAATATTGTCATCAATAACAACTATCTTCTCTGACACTAACATACCTATCCCTCCACCTCCTTTGCCACTTCTATTCTTACCGCACCATTTATAGCCATTTACATTGATACATTCATCATTCTCAAGAAAAGTTTCGTCTATACCAAAGATATCTATGTTTTGTTCTACAATCAACTTTCTAATATCATACAACTTTGGCTTCACACGATTTACATTGTTAAACGCAATATTGACCATAATAGGTGTACCCTTGTTGTTACCCTTTTTACATGACCTATTTTTACGGTTACCACGTCTAACATTTTTATGCTTACGTGAGTGTTTACGGTTGGATTTTGGAGAACAAATATGATCATTAAGAATACCATTACGTTTTTCATAAGCATCATGAACAATAGTCTGCTCAAATGTGCAAGATGAAATTACCGTGAATTACGATAGCTGTCATGCCACACACCCCGAGCATACACGCTCCAATGATTGTATTAAGAGTACGAATGTCTTTTCCATTACTTAGAATTCTTGTCGTATACCATCTCATGTCGGCTTCCAGCATACTTACTACTTCGGCCAGATCTTCATCCGGGTTTTGCATTTCAGCCAGATCTTCATCTGGGTTTTGCATTTTGTCTGATTTTTGATTTTTTTTCGCCATTATCTTTATTTCCACACAATAAAATTATATTCTAATTTTTTGCCTACCCCCTGGTGGCTGCCTCTACCGCCCATGTGCCCATATTGTTGCTGAGGGACTTCAGCGTTTCTTTTTTTCCGCGTTCCATTCCGACCTTTTCGGCTTCCGCGCGAATCTTTCTTTCCCTGTCAGTTGTCAATTCGATGAGATCGGCACGCGTTCTGTGTTTTATTCCAGCCTTGTGACTTCTGTAATTCTCCATCTCCCGCAGGATATGGTGGAATTCTTCGTTGCTCACCTGTCCGTTTTGTAGGGCGTTTGAAACCAGATCATTGACAGTGTTCAAACTACTTTCGGCAGTCCGTTTGACGCTCTCGTGCTTCTCAACCTTTTTCATGGTCGCTTTTCCGAGGCCACGCAAACTCCGCTGACCAGACCCCCAGCAATTGCGATTCCACCGAGAGGAATGCTCACGACGGCGCCGACCCCCGTAGCCAGTGTTCCGACGGCTCCTGTTCCGGATCCGACCGCGACGAGCCCGGAAACTTGCGCAGCGCTGTAGAAGACATTCCACGCGGTTTTGTACTTTCTTCGCAGCTTGTCTCGTTCGTTGACTTCATTTTCCAGAAAATGTATGATCTCAGAAATCTTGTTTAATCGAAATTGGACTCCCTGGTCACTCGTCGGTTGCTCTTCGATTGCTGGTTGCTGATCTTCGGGAAGATCGGGGTACAGTTTTGGCGCGCTAGGCATAGTATTATGCTTCATCTTTTATTAATACCTAAGCAATCTTTTTTGCGAACTTTTTTTTGCCGCGCAATTTTGTTGAGGCCCCTGGGGTACCCAGTCAATTTTTTTGCGAACCCTTTTAGTCCAGAAAAAACTTCGTGGTCCGTAAAATTCGAGACGTGTTTTTCAATGAAATGCTGTATGATTTCTTGCTTGGTTAATTTTTTTTTCGTAGAAGCTCAATATTCCCAGTTGCTCAAAATTTATACTGATGTGATAGAGACTTCCCAAAGCGTCAGTTCTGTAGACGTATTTTGATACCCCGTTGATCCAAAAACAAAGCTTATTTTCAACGTACTCGATCGAGACATGATGCATGATCGTTGTGTCTGTTTGAGCGGATGTAGAAAATACGACTTGGTTCCCTGGTTTTGGCACGACAAACGATACTGAGTTATTGGTCCAGGTAATCGTCAGAAAAAAAATACTATAGGTCCGACATCTGGATCAGTAAGATCCTGAAGCAGCAAAGAACAACTGCTAGTTGGAGCGACTTTTGGTTTTACTGAAAAAGAAAGGTTCCAAGGTTGGGTAATAGGATCGTTGTTGAAGCGAATTTCTAAAGCCTTAGTGAGTCGCATGGGAGCCAAATCTTTTCCGGGATTCGGCAAATTCGTAAACCCAGCAGTTATGCTGACTTGATTAGGTCTGGCGTTGAAAGTGTTGTTCATTCCGTTCCGTTCCGATCAACTTGTTTCTTTCCAAGTCGATGTTTTTCGTGGCTCGGATGGAAACGTAGTGCGTTCCGTCTTCGTTCATCCATACCATGAATCTCCCCAAAACGTGTAAGCTGGTATCGTGCTCGTGCCCAATTTGCTGGTCTACGTACTCTTTTGTCACAGCGTCCTCGTTGTCCGGGGGAGTTCCGAGACCCGTGACTCTATTGCCGCTCATAGCGAGTTCGCCGGTCATCGAGTCGCCATCCTTCGAAACTTTTCTGTCGTTTAACCATGAGGTTAGGCTGGTCACGGACCCCATAGTAGCTGCATCCTGCGGATCGGTTGGATCCATCAACCCCGTTATTTTTTATCTCCCATGTTAATCCTTCCGGTCATTCTCGTACCAGTTTTTTTGACGTACGCTGAAAGATCCAGATCTTCGCCAGCTGTTGGCGACGATTCCGTTTCGATTGTTGGTCCCCAGATAGACATTCTTTCTTTTATTCTATCGGATTTCAAATTCCAAATCCAGCGGTTGATCGTGATTATCGAGCTTTCTCGAAGAATTTTTCCATTCTACTTTGAAGTCGAAGTCTAGCTCGTGGATGGTTCCATTTTGCAGTTTTTGAAACTCGGTTTCTCGTAGTTAGTGACGAAGTATTCTCCGAACGCGGCGTTTGAGAGATCTATCCACCCAAGAACTCGACCTTCCTGCAGAACATCGTCATTATTCTTTACGAGATTACCAGTGGTTGACAGCTGATTCAGGTACACCAGAATTCTTCGAGGTGAAAATTCGATCGCTCGATCTCCCGTGTATTCACTAGCCGATAGCCACCCTTCGTCGTCCAATCCGAACATTTCTCGAACGCGGTCTGAAAACCAAATCTCATACTGCTCGGGAATTGTCATGTCGAGTTTTCCATTGCGTTCGTCGAATTTGAATTCGAGTCCATCGATCCGACTCGTGAATTCTTTTACGAGCTGGTCAGAATTATACAGCCCCGGGATTATTTGTATAGCTGTTGAAGGTCCCTGCCCTTCTTGAGCGTACCTCCATTCGAGTTCTTTTTTCAACGTTGAATCATCCTACTCGGCCCGAGATCCTTTTGATTCCAATTTTCAAGTTTTTGCCGTTATTGTCTATACTTTGCAACAGGCGATAAGGTTTTCCTTTGCCAGTGCCGGTAATTGTTATAAAACTCATTTTCTTTATTTTACAATAAATGGATTACAATCAAGATTTTCAACCTCGAACGGGGGGAGTATTCGAGCCTACCCACGGATGGAGTCTAGTAAACCAAGAAATCAGGGTCAATAAAAAATCGAGCTTCGTCGCGAGATTTCCGAACGTCTGGAGCGACTACAAACTTCCGAGAATCAAGGACCCAGAGCACTATGAAAATTGGCTCGCTGATCAGATGATTTTCTGGCAAATACAGTTAAACTTCGCCGTTTGGGCGGCCACGAGCGGATGCGGAGTATCGAAGGAGCATCTTACCCACCGGGATCCTTTTGTCAGATCCGTATGGCGTTTTCACGCGTACTACCAGACTAGGCGAATTTTGTCCGAAATGAGCTGCCCCTTTCCCGCTGAAGATTCGTGGAATCCTCTCCAGAACGGCATAGACAAAATGCCTACGAAAGAATCTGCGCCGAATTCGGGATCTCTACTAGAGCCAACTGGAGGCAAAAGTTCGACCGTTGGAACGGAATGGGTACGGCAAAATTCACCCGGACGTACCACAAAGATTTTAGTTTGAAGACCACCGACAAGGTCGAAATTGCCAAAAACCCCGATACAAAAAAGTTTGAGATCTTCGTCCCCGGGCACGTCAACTTTTTAGGCAACAGCAGGGACGCTACTTACCCGATCTGGATGGACCAAATGTTCGATCACGATCCCGACATAACCGACGTGTCAATTCGAAGGGGTGATGCCGTGTCCGTGATAGGATCTTTCGTTTTGGATCACTCGAACGGATTCACCAGGGCTGGTGTTTCGAGAATTAACGACAGCGTTCGAACTTTGGTTTGGGCTATCCTCGGAGCTCAAGCCCAAGCAAGATCAAGCATTCTTGGGGATGGGAGGGCGTTTGACGCTCAAAAGCAATTTTTGGCGAACGTCGAAGATGCTATCAATTCAGAGGTAGACCTTCCCGATTCGATCGACCGGTACCAGAGAACTCTCCAGTACGCTAGGAGCAAGCTCGACTTTGTCGTTGGACACGGATTGTACATGCTTCCGAGCAACATGGAGGTCGAACTTGGAACGTTGAACGGCTACAACAATTTTATTCAGATCGCGTCGGACGATCTGTCCCTTGGATATAACTCGGAAGTAAATGACCAACAAAGTGTGATTAAAAGCCAGCAATCCGAGCCGGACGACTTTCAACCCGACCCGCTACAGGAAGAAGAACCACCAGATAATACAGAGCCGCTTTCATTGACTTTGGGAGCGGCGTTAATTGGAACAGCCATCGTATATTTTCGTTAATATAAAATGGCTGATGAAAAAAAAATCAAGTGCGCTAAAATGGAGGTGCCTGTAGAAGAGAGAGAAAAAACTGCGGCAGGGGGTCACTCCTAAGTGAAAGGGAGAGGCTCGAAAAGAGAGAGAAAAGCCGCGCACAATGCGGGAGTCGAGCTCGTGTTCACTTTTGTGTGGATGGCTTGTCTCGCGGCAAAACTTTGGTGGTTGAAGTAGGGAGCAGTTTTTTTACACCCGCGGCAGATTGCCGAGGTTTTTTTTTTTTGTCGTAAATTTCCTTCGCAGAAGTGTACAAAATTCCACCGACGGCAAGGGCAAATACCCAAAGGTGCTCGCCCGAAAATTCTGCTACTGATCCGGCTGCTTTCAAAACGAAGTTCACGACGGCTCCGATGATTGCCGGCAACGCGACCAAAGCTTTGTCCCCGAGTTTTGCGAGAAGATTCGCGATTTTTCGCAGCTAATCTTTGAACCAATCTGCCCAAGTTTTTGGCTCTGGCGGCTTTGGAGACGGACCTGGTTCTGGCGAAGGACCGGGACCAGGGTCTGGCTTTGGAGGCGCTGGCTTTGGCGCGGCTGAAACTGCCGATTTAGTAGCCGCAATTATCGACGCGACGATTGTCGATATTGCCAGTCCGATGGCTGTGATCAAAGATGCGATTGTGACTCCCTCTCGTCGAAACAACGCGCTGATTCGATCGCGCAAACTATCGTCGCTTTCGATGAAATTTTCGATAGATTGCCGCAAACGCTCGAGAGAATTTCTGACTTTGGCATCTTGGTCAGCTATGGCCTGGTCAAATGTTTTGATTTCCTCTTCCAGTTCTCTAGATTGTTCAGCATCTTCCTCGCTTACGGGCAAAAGGGGTTCTCCTTCGTCACCTTCGTAGGTTGGGTTAACGAAGCTAACGGAACTGCGACCTTGGGATTCAGATTTGCTAACTCTTTCGCTTTTTCGTCTCTTCTTTTCACCAAGTGCTCGTAAACGTCGGACAGTCTCTTAAGACGTCCCTGCGCATCCAAAAAATTTCTGACTTCCTCTTGGTTAGCAACGGGATCACTCGCAAGGTCTACTCCCAGCCCCTCCATGTCATCATTCGCCATTTGAAGCCTTTGCATCACTCGAGCTGCGCCTGGTCTCCCTGTTGGAGTTCTCCTCAAAACTCTTCTCACACTCGTCGACGCCCTTTTTGCTTGTTGTTGCGTTTTCTTAGTGGTGCTTTTGAAATCCGCAACTCCTAGCGTCTCCCGTAAAAACGAAGAAGCTCCCTGTCCATAGTTTCTTTTAATAGTGTTAAGAGCTAGAAATTTTTGCGGGTTTCCTTCTACGGTGAGTCTTGTTTTTTTGCCGTTGTATTCGACAAAAATAGTATCAAGCTCGAACGACCATATTGTGCCCTTGCGAAACGTATCCCCTTCTCTCGCAACACCATCGAGAGAGAATTTTTGCATTTGATTCTCGACATACTCTTTACATACTCAGCGTGTAGAAAGTTTCGTGTTAATATCTCTCACTGTTTCAATGTACTCTGGTGGGTCTGGAATTCCTCTTTCAATAGCATTATCGCGAAGAGCTTTGAGTCGACGTTCTAAATTTGTCACGCTGTTGATGTCCTCTTCACTAAGATTATTTTCCCATTCGATGCTTCCTCTGCGTCTCTGGGGGCTTGGGTTTCGATCCTCCCACCTCCAAAGTCCGCCACTTCCTCTGTCAACCCACCAACTGCCCCAGTTGTTTCACCGACCGTTGACTCATACTGATCTTCTTCAATGCGATCCATCGGTATTTCTTAACCGCGGCCCGCCATTTTTTGCTTTCTTTTTTTATTGAAAGAGCATTATAAAAATAAAGATGGCAACAAATTTCGGATATAAACTAGACCCACATCGCCAGCTTCGCGAAACGCGAGGCGTCAAAGGAATTCGGAGAACGATGAGAAATACGCACGTTCCCAGCGAGATCGACGAGAACGAACTTCTCACCGTGCGATTCCCTAATCTCGGAAGCAACGATGTTATCGTGCCCGGGACCAGCAAGCTCTCTTTCAAGGTGGACCTGTCTTCGACCGGTGGAAACGCGGACGCGAACAGGAAGATCTTAAATAACCTCGGAAGAGCGATCGTGAGCAAGATAGAAGTGAAGCTCGAGGGACAAAGCGTTTTCAGTCTGAACGACGCGGATATCTTCCTGTGCTACCAGGACCTCTTGAAAACTTCCAAGGAGCGGGAGAATGCGGCTTACCAAGGCATCCAGTCGGAGGCCGTGCGAAAAATCAGAATCAACGCGGGGACAAGGGGGCAAACGCCGCCGACGTCGCGATCGGAACCGCTCTGGGCAATATGTTCTTCATCCCTCTCGACTTCGAAATGCTCTCCTCGCACAACCCCTTTTTTCAGTATGAATTGAAAGACCGACTCTCCTACGAGCTCACTTTCAATCGCTACGGACGGGTTGTCACGAGCACCGACACGGAGGCTTCGTATTCGGTGAGCAACATCCATCTGGAGTTCGAGGTAGTGAGCTCTTCTGAGCTGACCACAGCGATAAAAACCCAGTACAACGGAAAAAGCAACATCGTGTACGACAGAGTCGTTAGACACAGCAAGGAAAGCCTGAACAAATCGGACACCATTTGGAATATCAACATGGCCCCGCGTGCCCTATCCATGAAGGGCATACTTATTCTTTTTGAGGATCCTGCCGACGGTGGAGTGAGTTACGCTCGGGATTTTACAATCCAAAAATCAAAAAAGTTTCCGCAATGATTGATGGAGTCCCGAACCAAATCTTCGCTAGTGGGATGCTTCCTCATCAGCACTTCGAGGAAATTCAAAAACATTTTGCCGACGGGAAGCATCGCACGACCCCGCACTTCATCAAGGAAGCTGAGCTGTCGGACGTGACCCTTCCCGAGTACCTCACCACGAAATACGGGCTCTGGATCGACATGCGCTCGAGCGATGATGATTCTCTTCATGGGTCCGGTAGAAAGGTTGAAGGAGTCAGCCAAAGTATTCAAATCGAGATGGAGAGAGATGCCGAGAATGCCGGCGCGCTGAACGCCTACGTTTTCTACGTCCAAGATGCCCAGCTGAACTTTGATAATGGTCGGCTGATGAAATGCGTGTTCTAGTGGGGGTCAAGCCCCCATACCCCTAACAATAAATGAGCTACCCAAAACATGCACATTCCGCAATCGTATGCGGAGCAACTGGATGCGGAAAGTCGGAGTTCGTTCTCGATCTCCTCGAGACAGCCTACCTAGGTTTCTTCGAGTACATCGCCATAGTCTGTCCAACCTGGAAAAATATCAAAGCGTACCTATCCCGGAAGTGGATACAAAACGAGCAAATCTTTCTCATCGACCCTCTTGACTGGTTTCCTAACTCGGACGATGCAATGAACGACGCGTTGAAAACTTTCTTCGAAGTTTTTGGAAAAATGTCCCAAGAGGGACAGGTTCTTTTTCGACGATTGCAGCGCCAACAAATCCATGACAAAAAAAAGGCAGATGCTCTCGGAGTTGGCTTTTTCCGGAAGGCACTTCAACTGCTCGGTCTGGGTGCTAGGATGCCCTCAGTGAAAATGACGTCATACCAACCGCGGAAGAAAAAAAAAGATGAAAAAAAAAATGGCTGAGCACAAGCATTCCAAACTGATTCTCGTGACGGAGCAGCCAACTAGCTACCGGTGGTTAGAATAAAAAGTACCCCCTATAAATAAAAGCATGACGGATATCGATAAAATTGTTGCCGACGCGATCGCAGTCAGCGATACCAAGCCAGAAGAAGGGGGCAAAGATTTGCGAGAGCGCTTGGTCAGAATAGCCATAGCTGGAAAAAGCCAAGAATTTCTCGGAAAAAATATAACGTCCGATGAAATCGAGCGTCTTGACCAAAATGAGCTGAGAAAACTTTACGCGAGGTACGAGACCCGCATGGGAGGGCTGGTCACAAAGTCGATGAAAGGACACGCTGTCACGGCGTATACAAAACTCGTAGAATTGTCGCTTCCAAAAAGCTTGGTAATTGTCGACCACGATGCCCTGGAAGACTCGTTGAATGAAGGACCGTTCATAGACATAGCTCTGACAAAGTGGACGTGCTGGTTGTATCACCGTTTTGAGCACATGCTTGGCCTGCTCGAGGCTGTATTGTTGACGGGCAGACATATTCAAAAAGCCCTGCCTGAAAAACTAGTACTCCCAGCTCCTTCAGCCACTACTGAACCTGGAGTAGATAAGATCGATATAGGCAAAGTTGCTGAAGACGTGCTGAAGACGTGCTGAAGATGTGCTCAGAATGATGCTCAGGTCGTTGAGCAAAGGTAGTTTAAAAATGGAACAAATCCTTAGGATTTTTTGATGCTGTTCCAAATATCTGAGCTGCTGCTGAAGAACTATAAATAAATGGAAGAAAAAAAAAAAAATCGAAGAGTCAGAAATCGTTGCTGGCGCAGGGCTCACCGAAGAGCCAAAAATCGTTAAGGCTACTCACGCACAGCCTAAAGAGCCAAAAATCGTTGTGGCTCCTCGCGCGCGGGCTAAAGACCCAAAAAAAGTTGCCGCCGGAAAAAAAACTGGCGGCGATTAATAAAGAAAAAATGGCAACATTAAAAGCCCTTGAAGAACAACAAACATCCCTCCCACAACCCAAGAAGACAGCGCAGGCAGCTCCACAAGCGCAGCAATCACAATCTAGCTGGCCAATTATCGTTGTCGGAGGAGGAGGGGCTATTCTTTTGGGGGTCGTAGCGTACTGGGCAAGCACGAAAAATTTGTCATGGGGGTCCACCCCCCAAGTAGCAATGGCAGTGGTCTCCACCCCCCCAAGCACCAGCGCCACCTAGTTCAAAAAAAGAAAAATATTTCGATGAATTTGCATAATAATAAAATGGCAAGCGAAAATCCAAACGTTAACATGCTCGTCAACAGCGCCTATCATGCACTGACGATAAGTGCACTCATGGCAGTAAACTGCTGGAGCGCAAAGAAATTCTTCAAATTCAAACCCGCAAATCTTGGACAGCTCGACGCGGAAGATATTGGAAAGCTCACCCTCTCAGTCGGGGTGGCAACCTACACAAGAGACGTTTTAGTCAAGCAAGGCTTAATCCCCGAGGATATCATCACGGGATGACAATTGATTTACAGAAAAGTAAAGTACAAAGAAAAATTGTATAATTAAGTCAAAAATGCTAGGTTGTATCGCGTAACATCCAATCTACAAACATTACGGCGTCAGGGAAAATGGCGAGATTTTGAACTTGCAAAAATTTCGAAAATTGAACCCAACGACAAACAATTGTGGTTATTTGCATTTTTCCGCTTATCTGAATGGCAAACCAAAAGTTTACCGAGTACACAGATTTGTCTACGAGTGCTTCAAAGGAAATATTCCGTTTGATCTTGAAGTGGATCACATCGACGGTGATACAACAAACAATCACGTCGACAATCTTCAGCTTCTTACAGGTTCAGAAAACTGCCGAAAAGCCCCGGTAGGGCGAAGAAGCGAGAACGGGAGAAAAGCGGCTATCCCAATTGTAGCAATTTGTATGGAAACGGGTAAAAAAAGAAACTTCAAAAGCATGTACGCCGCGGCAAAAGCTCTTGAGTTGACGGCAGTGGTATTGCAAGAATTGTCAGAAAAGAAAAGTATAGGAATTCAGTTTGCTCAAAAGTAGATGGTCTTTGGTACAAATTTGAAAAATTAGAGTAAAAAAATCCCACCTGTTGATGTTTTTTTTTTTTTTTTTTTTGGCGTAAAATAAAAGAAAAATGGCTTCGATACTCATGATGACCGGAGGAGCGTTGGTAAACGCACTGGCATTCAGCGGTTCAAATTATCTTTTTAGTACTTTGTCTAGTTCTGCTGAAAAGAAGAGGCACGATCTCGCTTTGGAAAAACTTCAACACGATCGCGATTCGTGGAACCAGTCTCGTCTTCAGAGGATAGATTATATTAATAATCAGCTAAAACAACATGGTCACGCGGAAAAAAACTTTCGAGGACGTCGACGACGCGATGCGACAATATTACAATCTCACTGGGGCACTATTGGACCCTCTACCGCCAGAACCGCATTTATACGACTATCTCGACGAGGGGCAGACTGAGTCTATCAAAAATGGCGAACTGGCCTTGGTCGGAGCGGGTATGCTCGCGACTGGAGTTCTCGCGTATAACTTTGTGTAAGGGGCCCCCTACCCCCTAGAAAAAAAAAACCGTCGCGTAAGTGCGAAGGTTTTTTTTATTTTAGCCACCAGGGCTCGTTCGTGAAATATAATTCCGATTGGATGACACCGCTGTCCAAGCATGTAGGCAAGTCATCAACAAGAGCGAGACTGCAAACTTTTTTTCCGCGCTGTACGCGAATGGACGGTACTTTTCCGCAATTGCAGCGTCGTACTCAAGCCTGTAGTAGCGTCTTACAGGCCTGTAGTCGTAGGCAACCCTGTAGAATGTTTCTGCGCTTAAAATGGTGTACGCAAGTTTACGGAATTCTTTCAAAGACGCTCTCTCTTTCTCCAAAATCGCAAAACGAAGGGTCGCAATTTGCAATTTGTGGCAAAGCGAGCAATCGTTTCGACTCGCGCAAACGCAGCCCTTGCACATGAGGGACTTTTTTTTGGCAGTTCTTCGAACAGACGTCGAATTCCATTGCAGGCCGAACTTTTGAGCACTTGGCTCTTTTTTTTGGCTCTGATTTTTCTCTTCTCGCAAATATCGCAAGAGCACCCGCGAAAAGTTGGTTTCTCAGGCATCCCAGTCTTCTTCATCGGACCCGAAGTCAACTCTAGATTCTTCTTTAGATTCTTTTTTGGGTTCCCAGACAATGTTAACCGAGTAATACGGTTGCCCCGCATTTTTTTTTTGACGCAACGAGTCCGTTTGACATCATATAGCAACGCGAGTGCCAAAATTGTTCCTTTCCTTTTTAAGTTCTTTTTGCAGCGTAGACGGCGCCCAAAATTCACGGCCATCCGCGAGCTCAATTACACACGCTGAGTCGTCGAACCTGGTTGCAATGTATTTGAACTCCTTGATTTCAACAATTTTGCCTTGTTCCAAGTCGCGCCATTTCAGGATGCTTGATTTTTGCTCCTCGCGCAGTTTTTCGAATTTTTCAAAATCCATTTTTCCGCTTTTATTTTTGCTCTATTTTGCAAATTCATAAACCAAATGTTTTTCCGCCTCGCGAGCTAAAGTTGTACTAGAGAAATAATAAGGTAGAGAGTTTTGGAAGTGGCGTTAGAATAATATGATTTTGTTTGAAAAGTGCTATGAATATAAGATACATATTGTAGAAGATTACCCTATATAATGTTGTATTTGAATTTAGAATTTTCAAATAGGCTTATGATAGTAAATAGTTGATTCGGTTAGTAAAAAGTTTTAATATTATGTGCTTATAGAAGTTGAATAAAGTATATTTATACAGTGTAAATATCCCAGTTATTCGTGTTGAAATAGTGGAAAAGTGTTGAAAATTGAAGGGTAATGAAGATTTTATATTATTTATACAGTACATTGTGTTAGATGTACTACAGTTTTAGTGCATAGAGATCTGCGTGGAGTAGTTATGTAATATCATAGTGTGTGTGTGAGTTAGCTGGTAATATGAACTTGTATGCTCAAGCAAGTGGTCCAAAGTTAGTAGGCATGATTTTTCCCGTATGTTGACCGTGGTGGGATGCATTTTGAAGGTATTTGGGCCGCGTATAATGCGAAGTGTGTTTACTTCTCGGAGCCACCAGACTTCGAAACAGAGACTGACACGTGTGCTTGAGCGTTGTATAGTGCATTGCACTATGAGTGGTTATGCTCAAGTGATTGGTATAGCGTAGGTGTAGGCAGGATTGGTCCCTTGATTTTTTCATGCTGGTATGCATCATGTGTGTATATGGTCCGCGTATAGTACGAAGTTTTCATACTTTTCAGAGCCACCAAAACTTAGAAAAAGAGAGACTCGTGATCGTGTGCTTGAGCGTTGTTGTAGTATTATAGTTTTAAGTCTATAGTATTGATGTGATATTAGTTGGTCATGTTGAAAATGAGTTTAAATATCTTCAAGAATATTAGAATTGTGTATTATATTAGTATTTGGATATTTATAGCAGTGTAGAGAGATTGATCCAATTTTACTGTGGAATCATAATATATTAAGTCGAGTTCACAAAGTAGGCCTATGAAATAGCAAAGTATTAGATGGTAGTAAATTGTGGAATAGATAGGGTGTTAGATAATTGAAAGAAAATGAACTTTTGAAAAAGAGAATTCATGTGGTAAAATTCACGTGTGTTTTTGTGGTAAAAACGTGTTGTCTGAAGAAACGTGTAGGCCTAATAGGCTAATGTCTGTGTTTCTTCAGAGTAAAAGTTGTAGTGGGAAAAGATATTAGCACTCTAAAGATCACGAGGGATACCTTGGGTCCGAAACCAAGGTATCCCTCGTTATTAGAACTTGGTGATCTTTAGAGTGCTCATATCTCTCTTCACTACACATTTTAATCTGAAGAAACACTGAGATTCTTTTACCTATTATATAACACACGTTTCTTCAGGAACCACTTTTTTACAACTAAACATAATAATATGAATTTTACCACTTGAATTCTCTCTTTCAAAAGTTCATTTTCTTTTAGATCTTTAGAGTGCCATTTCTCATCATCACTTGGGATATAATATTGTCTAGACAATACAAAGCACTCTTCATCCATGGCTATTTATAAATTGAACGTATAACTTTCACTTTATTTGAAAAACGCTTTCAAACGTAATCCTTTAACAACTAAAAAATACTCACAACCACTATTATATCACGGTTTCTACTTGCATTCAACGACTCGACTACTACGCATGCGCATACAAGTAATTTCTTGACCTTTACCCTTCCTTGGTTACTTGGAGCACGACCACGACAGATCACGCACAAACATGTCACAATGTTGAGTGTTTTACTTCCAAATTTCTGTCATAACATGGATTTTACTTTCTTCCCTACAACCAAGAAGGACACTATGGAATATCAACTTATTTATGTCAATTTTTAACGGCAAAACAAATGCATGTACTGCATAATATCAATGTTGATACCACGATATTATCATGCTTGTGTTCCAGCCTATTTTGCCTTGCACAACTCACTGTACTGTACTAGTGCTGTGCGAGCACATGAGAACATCCTTGACGCCATTATGTGCACGATTATATGCCTTACACGTGTTGTTTCACAATCCCCGCGCTACGGGTATGCTTACTTCTAAAACACAACGTATACTGTATGATTCGGCATTACTTCACTTTCCACAAACAAACGTCAAGGAATGAACTACTTATATTATCACCATGGTGACTACTTCTCTTTTCTCTCTTTATATACATGATGAACACTGTCACCAAATGTGCATTTCTTTTACTGACATAACCTAGCATTTTCGCTTCAACACATAGAGAATTTTCTGGAGTATAAACTTATCATCTAGGCCGCTCCTGATGAGATCCCGCCTATCAACATGATAAAGAGGATCGAAACACGTGTCGGGCATTTTTCTTAAAATGCATGGAACAGCTATGGTTCCAGTTAACGTACACACTCTACGTCTACATCCAAGAAATTACCAACTTTAATAGTTGAGCTCCACTATCACAATGCCATTTTTCGGCATTCTTACTACAAACTACTTTTATATTCAATATTCATAACGGAGTCTCACAACTCTTCTCATCAGCGCATCATATATATTATGTTGTCTCATTCTGCAGAACCGTATACATCACATCCACATTGAAACTTGAAGGATTACCTATATTTTTTATTCTCTTTACTTGACTACTTACTATACGTTCACCATTATATAGGCCTATTATTGGCATGTATTTGGACTTATATGGCGTCTCTGTATACTATCACTTATGAACTTGTCACCTCCATCTTTGACATACTTCTTTATCTTATAAATTCATTCACTTGAGCGTCTCTGAATGAGGGGACTGAATCCAACCCCATTACGTTTCACATACTGACGTATTTGCGCTACGTATTTGGGCGACTTTGTCATTGCACCCATGTTGGTGTTGTTGTATTTTTCATTTATTCCTTATTCTTATATTATTTCGTGGTTATCTTGTTTTTCATTATAATTTGTTTTTATGATAATGTTATCTGTACTTTTTTTATCTGTTTATCTGTACTATTATAGTTTGTTTTTAATATTGTTCAGCGCTTTGTGATCTTGTTTGATGTAAATGCGCTATATAAAAAAAGTAAATTGTATCTTATCAATACATTAGCCTTTGGTCATTATTCCCTTGGCAATTATGCTCTTAGGAGGTAGTTCTAAAGGAACAACTAGTAATTCCTCGTGAACAAACCTTCTTTTTGGAACCCCTTCACTAAGATAATACAAAATAGGTTCTTTGGATTTTATAACACTCCGTTCTATTCGATACACAGTTAAGCTCCATATATAAATACCGATCACCTACAGTAGATGGTAAACGTACTTCATTTGTTTCTTTTGTTGGTGCAGAAGATTTTACTGCAACAGTTTTATTCGTTATGGCTTCTGGTGTTGTTTTGCCTTTTAATCTAGTTGTTTCATTATTTAATGCTTTGATTACATCTGGCAGGCGAGAGACCCATTCTGTGGATCGCACATTTTTTTCGTTTCTTGCTTCCATCAAAATTTCCCTGTGCTCTATGTAAACCTGTTTCACCTCTTCTTATTGCAACATGTTTAGATTTCATTATTTGCTTACTTCTCCCATAAATTCACGACCTAGATCAACTTGTAATAATTGAGGCCATGTTAAAGGTCCACGCTTATAGATATTTGCAAACGCTTTTGCAACTTCGTCAGACATTTTTGAAACCAGCGGTTCAGCATCCTTATAACGAGAAGCGACATCCATCATAGTTAGCGCATACTTAAATAATTGGCAAGCGATCATGAGGTAAAAATAACAAGTCTGCTTGATGCGCTTGATTGGGAATAGTAATATAAAATTTTGGTCTAGGAATATATTTTGGAGCGGATAAATAAATCTGCCATATTGCTTGTTTTTTTTAGCCAATTCTTTGCTACTTCTTCAGAGACTTTAGCAGATGAGGCTAAGTTTTCAATCGCAGGTATGTCTCTCCAGTATCCTTTAGGACTGTAATGAATACTAGAATTTTTTTCAATTGCTTGTATATATAATGAGTACATAAAATTGTGTTAAAGACTTTCAAACAAATTATGAATCGGATGACATGCAAGCTGCACGATTAGCCGAAGTTTTTTGGAAATGAATAAAGATTATTTAGATACTGAGGACTATGAAAGATGGCAAAATGACATATATAATATAAGAACAGGTCAAACTGACCAATGCCCTGACTGTCAAATACCAATGGAACCAAATGAATACAAGTCATGCTGTCCAAGTTGTGGTTTTATAAAACAAAATCAAGACCAAACACCTTCATAGATAGAAGACCAACTGCCTATTTATCTTTCAAAGAAACCAGCTCAGGATTGTGAAAAACATTTCATAACTTTGATTGATCACATTTTAGGATTTAATAATCCGCCTACAGTTGGGAATAGTCTAGGCACTATACGTGATTATATTGTGCAGAACAACATTCGTGTATTGACACCTGAGGGTGTGAGAATAATTTGAAATCACTAAAGCCTTCTAAATACTATAAACATACAACCTACTTCGATCAAGAACTAACAGGTGTTAGACCACCTAGCATAATCTCTGAGTACTTATACAAGGCTAAACAAATATTTGTTGATTTTATTAAAACCCGTGAAGAAATACGAGAGGAAATTCAAGGCTTAGGTCCTAACAACCCGCCATATCCTTATCTTATTTACAAGATTTTTGATTTGATTTTACCACCGAATGATATGGAAAACAGACGTATTTTTGACTTTATTCATTTACCAAGTCCAGCAACGCTTATAAAAAGAGAGCCAAAATGGAAACGTATTTGTAAAAAATTATATATAAATCATAAATGATGAAAGAACAGGCAATCCTAATAAATGCCCTTCCTGTAAAGGATTAATGACAATCACTCAAAATGGATATTAATGAATCTGTTTAACATGTGGTATTTTAAAATATTCTTAAAAACGGTTCTTCTAAAAAACTACAACTTTAATTATCGTTAAATAAATTAACAAGTTAAACTCCCTGTAATTAATATCCCTATACCAACAACTGCTATTTCTCCTTTTTGCAATGCCGACTTTTGATCTTCATCAAGGAAAACTGTTAATTGGGGTTCAGGAGACATACCTTTATATGAGTAACCCAAACAAATTATTTTTGATTAAAAAAAAGTAAAATAAAATAAAAAATAAATACATAAAATTTCTTTAAAAAAAAGTTTAAAAAAAGTAAAACCAGTGTTGCATACAACACGAACAAGCCGGCCGGCTTAATGACCTTTGACCCAAATATGTGAACATACTATAGACACTGGCTAATGTCAATTCATGTGTGCAAGTAGCGTCACTCAGCTATGTTTTTCTGGCAGAAGATGCAATTTGAAGGTATTTTAAGGTGACCCTTAACGACCTTTGACCCAAAATTAAAAAATACCACTTTTACACAGGGTAACAACAATTCATGTGTGAACATACCGCCTCTTTGATATTTTTTCTGGCTAATAAAAAATGTTTACGGCATTTGGTTTTAAACCCGAAAAAAACCCTTAATGACCTCTGACCCCAAATAACAAAAATGTCTCATTTACACTTTGTAATAACAATTCATGTGTGAATATATTGGCTCTCTGCTATTTTTTCCAGGCTAATAAAAATTATCGAAGATATATAGCTTTAGACCGGAAGTGACCCCTTAATGACCTTTGACCCTCAAATCTGTGAACCTCCTATAGATACTGGCTAATGACAATGCATGTGTGCAAGTGGCATCACTCTGCTATGTTATTAGTGGCAGAAGAAGCATTTTGAAGATTTTTTGTCTTGGACCGAAAGTGATCCCGTAATGACCTTTGACCCCAAATTTGTTAACACCTAAAGACATTGACTAATAATAATACTTATGTGCACATGTCATCACTGTACTATGTAACTTTAGACAGAATTTAATTTTTGAATTTTTAAAAAATTCAGACCGTAAATGACCCCCTTAATGACCTTTGACTCCAAATCAGTGAACAATCCATAGACATTGACTAATGTCAATGCATGTGTGCAAGTGGCGTCAATGTGCTAAGCTATTTGTAGAAGAAGAAGCACTTTTAGTGTCAAAATAACGTTTTTGGCCGTCAACCGGAAGTAGTGACCCCTTAATAACCTTTGACCCCAAAGCTGTGAATACCCCAAAGGCACAGCGTAATAACAATGCATATGTGCAAACGGCGTCACTGTGCGATATTGCTTGTGGGAGAAGAAGCATGTTTACAGAAAGAAAGAAAGAAACTACTAGAGTCAATAGAATCTGGGTACACAGCGAATAGCTATATCTGGCAACCATATTTTGACCTTTTGACCCAAAGTAAACATTGACCTTTGGGGTCATATTTGTTAACATGTTTAGAATGTCATAAGAATCGTTCCTGTTGAATTTGAGCTCTATTGGACCGATTTTAAAATTTGACCTTTGACCCCTTTAACTTGACCCCTGGGTCAAAAATGTCATTAAATGCACTTTTCTCGTTTTTAGAGTGTCACAATGGTTATTACTATCGATTTTGAGCCCAATCCAAGCATGTCGGTGATTTAACCTTTGACCTCTATAATGTAACACCTGGGTCACGGGTGGGGTCAACTGTATTTGTTTCGTGTTTAAGATGTCACAATGATTACTCCTGGTAATTTAAGCTCAATCGGAATGTGTTTGTAGATTTTGACCTTTGACCTTGAACATTGACCTATTGGGTCAAGACTATCATAGACCTGCCAGGCCACTTATGTTGCATCACTGTAATAATAGCGAGCCCTATCCGTCTTCTGAAGGCTGAGATATAGTATTTAAGCATTTTATCGAGTGCCAGAAATGACTTTAGATGACATTTAACCCCAAATCTGTAACCCAACAGTAAACATCAGTCAATGACCACGCCTGTGTGTAAGTGACATCACCTAGCTATTTCATGCATAGCAGATATGAATTTTGAAATTTTTTAGAATTTGACCGGAAATAACCCCTTATCTGTGAACACACTATAGACACCGACCAAAGTCAAGTCACATGACTTAACCATGTCATCATCGCATGTTGTTTGTAGAAGAAGATACATTTTAAAGCGAAATCACGTTTTTGCCCATTGTAATTAGGTCAAAGGTCACAGCCAGGTCAAAGTCAAATGGACGTTTTGGACTAGCCCAGAGGTCATTTGGGTCAAGTGTGGTTGAAATATGTCAATGCCTTGCGGAGCTAGAGCTGGTTGCCAGAAAGAAGAAGAACTAGACTTAGCTGTGGTCTAAGACCACGAACACAGCCGTGTTGTGACACCTAATGACCTTTGACCCCAAAATATATGAAAACGCCCGTATACATTGGCTAATGTCAATGCATGGGTGCACGTGGCACCGCTTTACTATGTTATTTATGACAGAAGGGGCATTTTGAAGTTTTTCGTCTCAGACCGGAAGTGAACCCTTAATGACCTTTGACCCCAAATGAAAATATACCACATATGAATTGGGTAACCACAATTCATGTGTGAACTTACCGTTACTGTCCTATGTTTTTTTTAGCAAATACAAATTTTTGAAGGTTTTTCGTTTTATACCGGAAGTGACCCCAAATCTGTGAGGACCCCATAGACATTGAGTAATAACAATGCATGTGTGCAAGTGGTGTCACTGTCCTACGTAATTTGTAGGAGAAGAAGCATTTTAAAGGTATTTCGTTTTATACCGGAAGTGGCCTCTTAATGACATTTGACCCTAAATAAAAAAAAATACCAAATATACAGAGGGTAACTACAATTTATGTGTGAACATACCGTTAGTGTCTTATGTTTTTCTTAGCAAATTTTTGAAGGTTTTTCGTTTTCTACCGGAAGTGACCCCTTAATGACCTTTGATCCCAAATATGTGAGGACCCCATAGACACTGTGTAATAGCAATACATGTGTGCAAGTGGGGTCACCGTCATACGGAATCTGTAGGAGACGAAGCATTTTGAGTTGAAATCACGTTTTTGACCCCTATGACCACAGCGTGACCTTTGACCCCACGAGTTTCATGTGATATGTAGGGGCATGGTCAATGATGGTTGTGACTAAGTTAGGTCTAAATCGGTGCAAGCATGTGAGTGCTAGAGCAAATGTAATGATCGGCAGAAAGAAGAAAGAAAGTACCTGTTAGAAAAAAGACACAGCCAAGTTAGTTACGGCTGTGTAAAGAAAGAAGAAGAACGCGGTAAAAAGAATGTACAGCGCCGATGGCGGCTGTGCAAGAACGCGGTAAAAAGAATGCCGTCACGGTGCTATGTAATATGTGGAAGAAGAAGAAGCATTTTTAGTGAAAAACTAAATTGTTGGTTTCTAACCGGAAGTGGATCGTTAATGACCTTTGACCGCAAATTAAAAAAAAACTATATTACTATGTAATAACAAGTCATGTGTGCAGGACTTTTAGACACTGGCAATAGGCGATGCATGTGTGCAAAAATACTATATATTAACTATGTAATAACAAGTCATGTGTGAACATACCGTTACTCTGCTATGTTTTTTCTGGCTAATAAAAATGTTGAACATTTTTGGTTTTTCGACCGGAAGTGACCCCTTAATGACCTTTGATCCCAATTATGTGAGGGGTTTTTAGACCCTAGGCATAGATAATGCATGTGTGCAAGTGACGTCAGGGTGCTATGTAATATGTGGAAGGAGAAACATTTTTAGTGAAAATCACGTTTTTGGCCACTGACCGGAAGTGGATGACCTTTGAACGGAAATGATCATGTAACATTTGTGGCACCACTCAATAGTCTTAGTGACCAACTATGATCAACATTGGGGAAAGCATGTGGCTACGATGGGTGTTGACAGAAGAAAGAAAGAATGAAAGAAGAAGAAGAACGCGGAGAAAAGAATACACAGCGCCGATGGCGGCTGTGCAACTAGACGTATGATCGGTTTCGGTCACCTGCGACCGCGAGCACAGCCACCAGGCTATTTTATTGAAAACCGGAAGTGATTCCTTAATTACCCTTGACCCCGCAAAAAATTTACATAAACTGGGTAACCACAATTCTTGTGTGAACATACCGTTACTGTCCTGTGTTTTCCTTAGCTAATAAAAATGTTTGTAGGTATTTCGTTTTATACCGGAAGTGACCCCTTAATGACCTTTGACCTCAAATAAAAAATATCATATATTTACTATGTAATAACAAGTCATGTGTTTTTGGTTTTTGACCGGAAGTGACCCCTTAATAATCTTTGATCCCCATTATGTGAAGAACTTTCAGACACTGGCCATAGATGATGCATGTGTGCAAGCGACGTCACGGTGCTATGTAATAATTACGGTAATATGTGGAAGAAGAAGCATTTTTAGTGAAAATCAACATTTTTGGTTTCGACTCCAAATTAAAAAACACCATATATTCACTATGTAATAGCAAGTCATGTGCGAACACATTATGGCTAATAAAAATATTGAACGTTTTTTGTTTTTGACCGGAAGTGACCCCTTAATGACCTTTGATCCCAATTCTGTGTATAACTTTTACAAACTGGCTTTAGGTAATGCATGTGTGCAAGTGACGTCACCGTACAATGTAATATGTGGACGAAGAAGCATTTTTAGTGAAAATCAAAATTTTTGGTTTCTAGCCGGAAGTGGCCCCTTAATAACATTTGACCCCAAATGAAAAAATACCATATATTTGCTATGTAATAACTAGTCATGTGTGACCATATCGTTACTATGCTATGTTTTTTCTGGCTAATAAAACATTTTGAACATTTTTGGTTTTGACCAGAACCCAGCTAACACACTACGTTTTCACGACATTCGCGGACGTTGGACTTAGGTTGTCATTTACGTTGTAAATACGTAAATCTGTGAACTCGTATTCGTGTAGTGACAACGTTATTTTCGACGTTGATTTTTGGACGTTGATATAACATCATTATGACGTTGTAATGACGTTGTTTCGACGTTGATGCAATGTTTGACCAGACCTGGTGACACCGTTTGAATAATACGTTCAGAAAACGTTACACAAATACGTATCTGAAAAATAGTTTAGATATTGACACCATGGAATGTAAATTCTTCCATTCCAAGGAGTTTGTTGTCCAGCCAAAATTTTCTCATCGTGTCGTTTGACGATCGCGTTTAGCATGAAACTCAAAGTAACGACTTCTATTCCTGAAGTTCTAAACTTTAAATTTGTATACGCTCTCCCTTTTTGGGATAGAGCATCGTTGTTGCCGGATGTTAATATAATGTCTTTTAAGACATTAAAATCACGTTGTCTCGACGTATAAAGCATGTGGTTAAAACGTGGTTTAAAAGTCATGAACTGACCCAGATACAACGTCATCTACGGACGACGTTAGTACGCAAATTTATGACGTTGTTTCGACGTATGAAGTTCGTTATTACAACGCCGTGTAAATGTCATGGTCTGACCCCGATACAACGTAATCTACGGACGTCGTAATTACGTTAATTTGTGAACTCGTATTCGTGTTGTGATTTTCGGACGTTGATATAACGTCATAGTGACGTTGTTTCGACGTTCACAACTTGACGTCGAAACAACGTCATAATGACGTTACATTAACATTCGGGAATAACGTTTTCACGACACGAATACGAGTTCACAGATTTACGTACTTACAACGTCCATATATTACGTTTGTACGACTTTATATAACTTTTAGACAACGTTGTAACAACGTAAAATTGTTAGCTGGGAAGTGACCCCTTAATGACCTTTGATCCCAATTCTGTGGTATAACTTTTAGAAAGAGAGTATAAGTGATGCATGTGTGCAAGTACCGTCACTGTGCTATGTGCTATGTGGAAGGAATCGCATTTTTAGTGAAAATTCCGGTTTTGGCCACTGACCGGAAGTGGATGACATTTGATCGGAAGTTGATCATGTGACATTTGTGGCACCACCCAATAGTCCTAGTGACCAACTATGATCAACATGGCTGAAAGCATGTGGCTACGATGGCTGATTATGATGTTGACAGAAAGAAAGAAGAATAACTAGATCTGGTTGCGGTCGCCTGCGACCGCGAGCATGCACAACCGCCAGGTATTTTAGAAGGTATTTTGTTTAACACCGGAAGTGACCCCTCATAACCTTTGACCCTAAATAAAAATCAATAATGTAAACGAGATCTGATTGCGTTCGCCTGCGACCGCGAGGATGCACAGCCAGCAGTGACAAATGAGTTATGACTCCGAATCTGTGAGAACCGGAAGTGATCCCTTAATTACTTTTGACCCCGCAAAAATATTACATAGTGCTTAGGATGTCATAAGGAATATTCCTGGTGAATTTTCAGCTTTATCGGAACTTATACATGGATTATGATTTTTTAAAATTTATGATTGACCTTTTGACCCTTTTAATGACCTTTGACCTCAATGAAAATAAAACCTTATATACAACGACAAAATGCATTGTTCCACTTTTAATTACAAAATTCTACTATGTTTAGTTGTTGAGATAAAAATTCTTGAAGTTATTTAGCTAAAACAGGAAGTTACCCCTTAATGACCTTTGACCCCCAAATTAAAAAATACCATGCATACACCATGTAACACTAATTCATATATGATGGGTATATTACTCTGGTTTGTTTACATTTTGAGATAAAAAAAATTAAACTTTTTTGATAATTTTGGTTTTTGACCGGAAGTAACCCCTTAATGACCTTTGACCCCAAAACTCTAGGCATCCTAAAGACCCTATATAATAGCGATGCATGTGTGCTAATGGCGACTCTCTGCTATGTAATTTGTAAAGACAGTGATTTTTTGAATATTTTTTACAAATTTTTCAGACTTTTACCGGAAGTGACCCCTTAATGACCTTTGATTCCAATTTTGTGGTCTAACTTTTAGACACTGGCTATAGATGATGCATGTGTGTAAGTGACGTCACGGTGCTATGTAATATGTGGGAGGAGTAGCATTTTTAGTGAAAATCCAAGTTTTGGCCATTGACCGGAAATGGATGACATTTGACCGGAAGTTGATCATGTGACATCTGTGGCACCACCAAACGGTTATACTGACCAAGTATGGTCAACATGCCTGAAAGCATGTGGCTACGATGGCTGATCATAGTGTTGACAGAAGAAGAAGAAGAAAGAAAGAAAGAAAGAAGAACGCGGTAAAAAGAATGCACATCGCCGATGGCGGATGTGCAAAGAAGAACGCGGTAAAAAGAATGCACATCGCCGATGGCGGATGTGCAAGAAGAAGAATGCGGAAAAAAGAATGCACAGCGCCGATGGCGGCTGTGCAAGAAGTAGAAGAACGCGGTAAAAAGAAAGCACTGCGCCTGAAGGCGGCAGTGCAAAGAAAGAAATCGTTGAAAAACAATACAAGCCGGCCTAAAGGCAAGGCTTGTAAAAAATAATTCTCTCTTATTCACAGTGAAGCTATGCAATATGATAGATTGAAATTCACAATATATGAATATTTGATTAGGGGAAATCTATTCCAGAGGAAGTATGTAAATTAAATGGGACAGCTATTTTGGGGCCATTATTTCAGAGGAAGTATGTTAATCAAATGGAACAGCCAATGCCCAATGGGTATGTAATTGAACTGTAACAGCCTAATTGATATTGATATCAATATTGACGTCACATATTCAATTTGTCACATGATCGTCAAACCTCTATTAGAAGGTGTCAAAAATACAGTTAGGCCATAATGATGATGTTAATGATGAACAGCCACTTCAAGAAACATTTGATCCACCTCAAGTTAATAATGAACCCAAAAGTGAATTTGATACACCCCAAGATGAATTTGATGCACCTATTCAGACAAATACTACACTTGTAGATACGGCTCCTGTTCAAACTTTGACCCAAACAGATACACCTTCAGTTTAAGCAGAAGAGCAACTTACACATGAAGAAACTAAATTACTTTTAATACTATATATGTATACTTTTATATTTGAAGTTATGAGGCCCGAAAGTTTCCATGATTCCAGGGTTCAGACCAACCTTAACAAAATTCCTTCAATTATTAAACCAATTACCCCACCTAAAGCAGTTATAATAGAAACAATTGTAATTCCTTGCTCGCGAAATAAAGTTCTACGGCGTTCGTTTAAGGTCATGTCTTCATTTAGCACTTCATGCGCTCGAATTGACTTCTGAATTTGCCATCGTATTCATGGATTAGATCATCATATAGCTTGATTTCTTCTTATAGTTTTTCAATTTCTCTTTTGTTTTCTTCAGAAATATCTTCTTCATCAGCAACAGCTTTAAGTTAGGTTATGAACAGTTGTTTTAATGTTTTTAAGTGAGCGATTTAAACCCCGTATTTCACAAAGTGATAATGATCCTTCAGGGTCAATTGCAAGATCAGTTTGAAAGCTAGTTTCCAGAAATTGCTCAATGTTTTCTTCTTACCATAGATTTAATACAGTGTTTTGTACACACAAATAATAGGCTTTAACCCTAACCCTCCTGAATACTACTAAATACTACTTATGCGCTGTTCGTGCATGCATCCCACGTGGTGTGATGACCCAATTGCCCTAAGTGATATGTTATGGAGCCCCGTTCCCGATTTCATTATAATCGGATGGAGACACCATGACCTCGCTAACCTAACCTTTTTAACTATTTTTAAACATTTAGGCACGGTTTCGCTGGCCAGCGAAGCCCAAGACCCGTGGCAAAGTGTCGCCGACCGAGTGCTTGGCATGCGAGGGGTCTCGGGTTCGAATCCCACCCAGAGCAAACAACTTCTTACCTTCTTTTCTCTCTTTATTATTTCCTTCTTTCCCTTCCCGTCGCCAAAAAGCCCTTGGGCGGTTAGGATTAGGTTACCACTATCGAAACTCAGTATAGGCTTCCTTAACCCTAACCCTCCTGAATACTACAAAATACTACTTGATATATGCGCTGTCCGTGCATGCATCCCACGTGGTGTGATGACGCAATCGCCCTAAGTGATATATAGGCACGGTGTCGCTGGCCAGCGAAGCCCAAGACCCGTGGCAAAGTGTCGCCGACCGAGTGCTTGGCATGCGAGGGGTCTCGGGTTCGAATCCCACCCAGAGAAAACAACTTCTTTCCTTCTTTTCTCTCTTTACTATTTCCTTCTTTCCCTTCCCGTCGGCAAAAAGCCCTTAGGCGGTTAGGATTAATGGTATATGTGCTATGTTAATTGCGCATTGTGTACATATTGTATACTAAATTAAGAGGAGGGATTACAATTTTATTTTCAGCTAAAAATAAAAGTAAACATTACTCGTAAATTCAATGGTATTTATTTAAATGTCACACAGTACCACGGTATGATAAATGGGAGGGGGGGGGTATCGAGAACGAGGAATAGGGAGAGAGTGATATGAATGGAGAGATACGCACCGGATACGCACATTTATTGCTTTAAAATTAGTTTATAATAAAAACATTGCTTGACCAACATTTAAAAAACAGCGTAATGTGTGCAATTGTGTTCATTAAACATTTTAAGAGAGTTTATCCCATAGACTCAGATGGTAGGTGGAAGATGGGGGTCATCAAATTCTGTTCATATTCTGTGAATCAAACATATGTCCATGAGTATTTACAGTGGAGGTATTAAAAAATTTTGAGGACCCCCACTGGGAGATACTGGGCCCCCTTCAAATTGCCCCCCATGATTGCCTTCTCAGACACAAAGACTTTGAAATAAGCACCAACTTTTGACTAGAGCCACGTAATAACACGCATCTGCAGACATTTTATTTATACTTCACGGTAATTATACACATTTTGTCTCGACATAACAATTAAAAATTCTTTGGACAACATTTGGGTTGTTACATTTTCAGAGAGGGGTGTAATGGCCTTTTCAGCAATTGTATAAATGTATAAAAGTTTGAGAGTTCCTCAATATTTTTGTCAAAGTTATTTACTTGTTGGATAAAGAAGATATAGGTTAAACAATTGAGGAAATACAAATCATGGAGACTTTTTCCGTTTTAAAAAGAGCACATTTTACTTTATGCTCTTTTTCAGAAAAGAGCAAAATTGCTGCGATATTTTCATGCTAAACTCAGGTTCGGTGATTTTCCAAGCTTGAAAAAGAAATTTGATGAAAAGGGAGCCTATAAGAATTAAACAACATCAACAACACTATTACATAATAAATAGGGCCTAAATTGTGTTAAATAAATGCTTAGACCAGGACTATTCCATAATTAGTTGGGGGGTCAGTACCAAACTTCTGATTTAAAATAACCTTTTTGCATCATGCTTTATGCATCCTCAAATGAATATTAGGGCCTACAATAACTATTTCCTATCACTATGTAGTGAACAACAAAGACAATAATATATTGGAACACTACATTGATCAAGTAGGGGTGTTATTGTGCAAAACATAAAAATGCTTATCTATGATTCTCGGTTTTTGAAATGCAAATCATGCTGCTGATATTAAATGGATTTTGGGGTTTATATTGAGGGTTATGTGATGGTCAATAAACTAGTATACTGTTCTCTTTCATCTAAGTGACCTCTGTCTATTAAGTGGGCGCAGACCACCAAATAACCTCTCCATCATAGTGAAAAGCATGTAAAAATCAACATTTTTAAGCGACAATTCGACAACACATGACAATATTTTTCATTTTTTACGTCATCTTTAGCTATATTAAATAAAACCTAATTTTTCACTTAAGCTCCAATTTTGTCTATCTTTACAGGTTCAGATTTTATGAACAAATGTTAGAAAGTGATGGTGCTATTTCAACACCGAAACTAGTACTAAAACTGGCTCTGTTAGCAGTTATTCGGAGACGGTCTACTTTTCATGTGAAATCGAACTCGCTATTGCCATGGCAACTGCCTTCTCTCTGAAATATCCTAATACATGTTTCTTAAAATTAAAGAATCCATGTATATCAATAATATACTTATAAAGTGTAATACAAACTTTTTCATGCAACAAATTGCTCAAAATGAAGAAAATGTGTCAATTTGGGGTAAAACTGCCCAAAATCCAAAGATCAGAGATTATTGGGGAAATTCGCTTAAATATTAGTATATATGGCCATTGCCATGGCAACTGCCTTCCCTTTGAAATATCCTAAAACGTGTAGCTTAAAATTAAAGAGTCCATGTATATACTTACAAAGTGTAATACAAATTGCTCAAAATGAAGAAAATGGGTCAATTTGGGGTCAAACTGCCCAAAGGTCATAGGTCACAGAAAAAATGTTGCTGTCATCTGGGATGAGGGAGGCAACAAAAGTTGGTATTATTGTGTTTTACCGTGATGATAATGGGGACGAAACGTAGGGGGGGCAAAACCTTCGAGTGGATCACCTGATGCGCGTTGGTACCGATAGCGGAGATGACATTTAGCAGAGACCACACGGCACTGATGATATCTAGGACACTATCATGCAGTAGATTGAGATTTTGTCTGTGACAGTTATCAGTTTCCGTAGCAACATAGCAACTAGCCATTTATATTACTTTAAATTTTACTTCTTATTGTGGAGATGTCCTTAAAAATGTTACTCCAAAATAGCCAGTATCGGGAATAATAAATTTTCTTTCCCTGATCTTATTTTAACATACCACTGTCACCGTAGAAGGGCTAGGGTTAATACAAGAAATGCAAGAAATTGCTAGAAATGTAAAAACAGTAAAATCAATTAAACTATCAAATTGTATAAAAGTCTGCAGTGCAAAAAACTACATGTTTTCTTAATGTAACGTATGTTGTGTGTCTATTTCGTTTTTCCAATTAATATTGTTATGTAATGTTTAACCTGTTGTCGAGCCTTTTCTATATGAAGTTTGCGGGCCTGGTTCAAAATTGGGTTAAAAAGTGTGCATTGGGTCAGAAATGGTCGTAACTCAACATTTGAAGATTTGATACTACTTCTAACTGCATAAATAGATTGATTGACCAATAAAACATAGACTAGACACCAGAACCAAGTAAAAAGACCCAAAAATTACAAATTTTGGCTAATGTGACTTTCAGGGGAAAATGCGGCCATTTTGGATTTTTGCCGTGCACATTCTTTTTTTGTAATTCAGGCTTAACTTTTTGTAATTTCATGTTGAGATAGGCCTAGGTTAAATAGAACATACAAAAAACCTTATCCCGAAGCAAAACAAAACAAAACCCATTTATAGCCCAATCCTAGTATTAAGATCCACCCCAGGTTATTATGATTTAGTACTTTGGGGTATGGGGCCCTACTAGGCCTAGTTCCTATATAGCTAAAGTACTGATGCATGTGAAATGATTAAGAATCAGAATAGGAACTTGTGATTTTCATAATAATCATATTACCACTAACATGTATGAATACGAGCTTATGACATGAGGTAGGGGCTCATATTCAAAGAGCATTATCTACTGGCGATTTATCCAATATGCTGTAAGAGAACACCTACCCTTTACATGATTTGCATTCTTAAATGTAATAACTGACTATTGGCTCAAGAAAAGGGACTGCTACAGTGAAAATATATTTACATTTGATGTTGGTGTTGATTTGATGCTGGTGTTGTATACAGCATCATTATACCAATGCCACATATTGTGTTTTATGAAAAGTAAATAAGTCTCCATGATTTTTATTGCATTATATAAATGACCTATGTACAGAGGTTCTCTCCTGTAATGAACAATTTGAGAAAGATTGAGGAACTCCTACAATGACGTCACAAAGTAGAGGGATATTTCACTTGTTTGCAAATGTTGTAAAATGTGAAATATGAGCCCCCACCCTGTTCATAAATGGAACATCTCAATATAAACATTTGTTGTTTTATATTTTTCATAAAGACAAAGGATGAAAATGGTGTGTAGAAAAATTTACTTTTATAGATGCTTGTTTTAGGTGCCAAAAATTTGTTCAAAAATGGTATAAAACGGCATTTTACAAGTCAGGGAAATACGTGTTAGGGGGCATATTTTAGGGGGTCTCATATTTCCCAGGAGGAGGCATAGCAGATTGTTTTATACTGATTATTATGAACACTTATCCGAACCTATTAAATTGCCAAAATATGGTTGAAATTTGCTGACCCCCATCTTCCACCTTTTCCCCATGGCATATGTATTTCTCAGATAATGTCTCTTAAATACACCATGGTTAGGATGGTCAAATGGTAAAACGTAATAACTTACACACATAGACAAGCACGCATGTCCATCGATTTACCATATAATAGAAAAGTAAATCCTATTATTCTTTATGTTTTGTGGTCAATCGTACATACTGTGTGTTTTCAATGGGCAGATGAGCAACGATTTACCTTTACCATGAATAGGGTTTTACACTTTCAGTGTACGTAATTATACCCACAGAAGAGACAACGTAAATCATGTTTTTAATGAACTTTGCCCGTGTGAGATTGCATATAGGCCTAAAAATAAAGGTCATTATCTATCATGCTCATAATGATCGGTGTTTATTTAATCGTAAAACATCATTTTTGAATCGTTTATAGTTTCTTTTATTCCAATCAAACATAATGGCAAATTAATCTAGAAATAATACCAATCATTGAATATGTCAGTTAAAATTGATGTTTGTGTCTTATACATTGCGCATGTGTGTCTTTTAATGTGCAATTTGCCTTGGAACTTGAAACATATTGACCAGCAAGTGACATGTGCACTTTTTATTACTTCTTTTTTAATTCATGGTTTTCTTTTTAGTTTGATTGTTCGTTTTATCTTCTTTTATTTCTTTTTAGTAATTTCTTTGCTTTTTTTTTTTTTTGGTTTGGTTTCCTTTCTTTGGGGGTGGTCTTTAATGACTTCTTTTTGTTTGACTTTGCTTGAATTCTTTGAGGTATACTTTCGTAGGGTCGGGAATTACTGGTTTGGACGGAGAAGTTTGGCAAAACAATGGACATAGGTTGGTAGATGTCGTTGCATTATTTTGCTATCTACGGCAGATAACATTGATGAATTTGCATCCCACATATCCGTGTGATGTTTGCTTGACGGTGCCCTTAGTGTCATAGCAAATATAAAAGATAGTGAACGATTTTCCAAAAAGATTTTCAACTTTATAACTATCCAAATTGCTATGTTTTAAAATGTTTGAGGCTACGTATAAGGTATTCTATTACCCCACGACCCATTATTCAAAATCGCGCACTGTGATTTGTTGAAACGCGTCACGTGACAGACCATTAATTAGCGATAAAGTGTCAAGGGCAACGAACTTTATGTTCTTCTATCATCACAGCGCACAGCAGAGCGCACATCACACCTGCTTATGTAGGGGAGAATGGAATGTCAGGGGTGTGTTATTGTATGTGCATACCTGCTTATAGGGGAGAATGGAATGTTAGGTTGTGTTATTGGAATGTGCATACGCTTTGGCTACGCGTATGCGCTCCACCTTGAGGTAAACAACTTGAATTATTTGGGCAAAAAATTTGATATTTTCTCTTTAAATCACACTATTTTGTGGTAATAGAATAGAAATAAAGGGTGCAGCATTATCCTTTACACGCAAATAATGTGTCTCGGCAGTAAAAACGTTTAAAAATTGGGTTCGGCTGCACCTCACCCATTATTTACGTTTTTGCTGCCTCGGACACATTATTTATGTGTAAAGGATAATGCTGCACCCTTTATTTCTATTCTATTACCACAAAATAGTGTGATTTAAAGAGAAAATATCAAATTTTTTGCCCAAATATTTCATTAATTATACGTCTTATTCGACTTAACTTATCGATCTTGATTTTGGTTTTTGGACAATAACTCTGCAGTTACGCCATCGATCTTAATGCAATTTAGCACACATGTCAGAAACATGATTTGCTATCATATCACAACATATGGAGGAAATCAATGAATATTTGGATAGCGGTCAGTTACCATAGATTTAATACAGTGTTTTGTACACATAAATATTAGGCCTTAATGGTTTATGTGCTATATTAATTGCGCATATGTACATATTGTATAATAAATTAAGAGGAGGGATTAAATTTTGTATAAAAATATGTTCAGCTAAAGATAAAAAAAAATACTCGTAAAAGCCGAGTTGTTTTACGCTAAAAATAATGATGTCGCCCGTGTTATATGAGACGATAGATGCCCGCAAGCGGCTACAAACAATGCCTTTATTCTCATTCTTAAACACATCAATTCAAATAAAAATATCATACATATTTTAATCAAATTAAATCTACATTTTGCAAGGAATTACCTAGGGCTTAAAATCGATCAGTCTCGTTGTTGCTGTGCGCCTCCGGTTGGTCCAAATAGCGAGTACACGTATCGCGTTGACGCACACGCGCTGACCCGTGTGATATCGTGTCATATCACACGGGTAAAGCTGGGTAAGAACCAATAAGATTGCAGGAACGTTCTCAAGTGTTTAAGAATACTATTTAAATGCATCTTGAATAGCATGATATTTTAAGCATGTTAGGGTAACACGGCTCTATGGCCGAGCGGTTAAATTAAGGCGTATGGCACAGGCGCAGTGAAACGCGGGTTTGACCTGAATATGTTTAGTTTTCTTTTTCTTTATTTTTTTACTATTATCTTACAATATCCTTCATCATATAATTTTGTGTCATTCTATAAGTTTTTGCCAATGTTCGTCCTTCTTTTTTCTTTGTTCTCAGACAAAATGAAATTTGACTCAGTATCATGCAGTTTAGAGCGCTAATCGCGAAATGTGTGTAAGTTAGCATAGGGGGAGTTTCCAGTGACCAGTACCTAAATGTATAAATTTTTTTATCATCAATTTTATTATGATTGAAAAGGCTATCATCTACTCCCAAATCGTGTGCAATATGAAGCCCATGCGACATTCTGAAGAGTTATGAGACAAAAACCAAATTTAGCTTTCGCCAGAAAATCATCAGGCTCCGTTTTGAACTCTGCAACATTAATTGGTGGGGCAATAGGAGGGATATGGCTTACAGGAGGGTTGAGGCTACGCGTAGAACATTACTTGAAAAACATCCATCAAAATTTACGTGACTGGGAGTGCAATTGACCACGTGTTCCAACACAATATTTATATGATTGTGGGTCACAGAGGTCGAAAGTTGAATAGACCTATTATCTATATTAGATATATATGTGCTTTATTTATAAGTTAAAAAGTGGTTTACTCCCAAATATTTTCACTGATTTTTTTAAGGAAAATAATACGTTCCATTCTTATGGACCAGGTCAGCTGAACTGTATAGACCTCACAACTTCAGAACAGATCTTGCAAATAAAACAATAAAGACAAGGCCCATTAAGATGGAATGTTATTAATCTCAATAATTATTCGTAACTGTAACACCGTTAAATGATTTAGTAACCTGTATAAAGATTATCTTGTATCACAATATGAGTTGTAATTAGATTGCTTAGGGTGTTATTTATTGATCATGTTGATTTCCAATCAATATTTTCTTGATTCGAATCTCGTCAAACCATTCTTTTTATTATCTCGCCATAGCAAACACACTTGTCTGTCTCACCTGTGTTGTCCTGTCTCGTTTTACACATTGTCGTTTTGTCGCTCCATAATGTCTCTCGTCTCTGCATGTAGCATTTAAGTTAGTAGCCCTCTCATAAAATTCTTTAAGGGTGGCTAAACCTTGTCCGAGCATTGTGCTCTTTTTGGTCATCCCTCCACGGTAATAGCGTATGTTTTGTTTTATATGATTTTGGGTAAATAAAACAAGCTGAAACCGAAACATAAGCACTCTTGGAAATCAGCTGGGCATTTACGATATACGGAAATTTATTTGACAGATCTAACGGAGAAGATGGAGACGGGAAATACAAATGTTTTGGAAAGTGCATATGTACCAAGAATCAGACAGGTAAGGCCTACTCCCCATTCCAGAAAAAATACAACACTTATTTTTTTTTATGAAAAGAAATATTACCCTGCTTCGCCAAATGAACCAAAGCTAACTCCTAATTCTTTGTTTCCTGGCAACAAAATTTAGATTTTAATAATTGGTAAAAAAAAACACGTATTTTAGGGTATTTTTCGTATGCTGTGACAATCAAGCCCAAAGACTAATTTCAAGTTATGATTTCTGATATGTGCCCCAAAATATTCCATAATAATTATTAAAGGTTATGTATGTTGTCATCAGATATTAGTTTTCATTTGTTTTGATATTTATCTTCATTGGTCTGAACATGGGCAACTCTGGAAACTCTATGCAATAATACTTTGCTTAATGGAGATTTAATACTAGAAGTCATAAAGGCCACAGTAGTATTAATGGTGGCGCTATTACAGTAGTCATGTGAATAATCGTGATTGGTTTGTGTTGAGGTAATGTGTTATTTAGAACTGATGTATACAGAGTAATGAGTCTGATTTGCCTGTGGTGATTTTATGCACTATTTCAAGAATTACTAATATGATATTAGATTATTCTAGAATAGTAAAGAATTAGAAATAATACCTGGAGAGTAATTGATTAGCAAAAGCTCTATGCAGTTCTAAGACGGAAGTCTGTGAAATTCATGTAAGCCGGTATTGGGAAAAACGTTACCATAATAGTGCACAATATTGTGCTGTTGACTCAAAGAAAGACCGAAATATCTCCATCAACGAACTGTGGTATTTTGCTGGACTAACAGAGTGTGTCATCTGTCTGTCAAGTGGAGCAGAATGTTTGCTCAAGAGATCTCCAAGAGAGGAGTTTACGGTCAACATAGTAATTCGGCGAAAATCCTGTCACAACCATTCAACTTAATATATTGTACCAATATGGATCGTAATATAAGGAAATGATCTTGGAATATCTTCAACACATAACAGGCTATAATATCTGAAAATTTGATCATTCAAATCGTATTATTTTGGAAGTAGCGATGTTTCGAAGTTGGCCGAGTGGTCAAACCCCTATGTCGCAAATCAAGAACTTCACATATTTGTGTATTGTGCTTAAAAGGAACACAATGGATATGCCTTGAAATAGTATTAAAATGTACTTTATAATGTATTCCTACAAGAAAAAAAGAAAAACACCATCCCTATATTGCAAAAAAATGATTTATTTACAATTGAATTTTGCTACAATACTTCGTGCAACCTACGTTACATTGACATGTTATCTAACCCTTGATAACCTTTTTATCAATTCAGGTATCATGTTTTGCCTTTACAATGTTAAACTAATAGCTTGGAAATAAAATTCATGACTGATAACACAATGTGGGTATCCATTTCAGAGAAAAGCAAGACAAAGTACCATGATCTACGACCGTATGGTTAAGGAAAGTAACCTACGTTACCAATTTTCTGAAAATCAAACGGTAGAATATATACCTGGTAGGTAGTAAACATTAGCACGTGATACCCTGATAAAAGTGAAATAATGTTGTTGCACTCCTATTATTAACAGAACATTTGGAAATTTTAGAAGTTTAAATGAAACATCCGTTACTGAAACATACGTTACCAGTATTTGTACGACCATGATTAAATTTAAGAAAATCACAACAGACTCCGCCTGCACGGCTAGCAATGTACAACATGTTTATTTTTTTGAGTTCTTAACAGTGACACAATGCAATATGAGGAACTATTATGGAACTTATTTGGTGGCATATGTCAAACACATTAAACAAGAAACTGTTTGATCCAATACTTGCATAAGATTCTCTAAAGTACCAGATAATAGCGAACATTATGAAAGATAGATATTAGATTACTTATTCTACATCGTCCTGTATTCAAATTTACACCCACTCCAAGTTTACGTGCTCATATTTGTCTGGATCAAAATTCAGAGTGTTAGCTCTGATTTTATATATGTAAACATTAGAATAACATTTTATTTTCCCCATTTTTGGAAATCCGAATTGCTCGTTTTTAGTGCAGCTAGGATAGTGAAAACATAGTCATCAGAATTTTGGACTAAGACTGTAGTAGATCGAGGGTTTCCATTGGGTAGACATGATCGTGGACATTGCAGTATATTGGATCAAGAACCGAGACCATCAAAAGAATCTCATCAGATCTTCAGCTAATCAAGATAACCAGGTTTAGATAAATAATCGTAGTAAAAAAATATTTGTAATATTTCTAAGATTAAACATTACATGAGTTTGTATTGTTATTTGATTGACAGCCATACTGCACCAAATGATAAGCAATCTGTTGTATATAATAAACAGTGTGTTTGCGCGTCGGCAAGTAGTTGGGACACAGATTGGTTCAAGATTGGAAGAGGCTTACGACAGGGCTGTGTGTCATCACCAAACCTAAAACATCTACTCGGAAGATATAATGAGAACAGCTTTGGAGGGGTTTAAGGTGGAGTGAAGTTTGGCGGTACAAGAATTACTAACCTGAGGTACTCCGATGATACCACTCTTATTTGTAGCAGCAGAGTAGAGCTGATTGATCTTTTGAAGCACATCAAAGAGGCAATCGAAGAAAAACACCTTCTCCTGAACACATATAGAAGACAAACAAAAATAATGGTTGTAGACAGATATCGGAAAAGTGATGAGTTTGTGATAGATGGACAGCAGATTGAGAAAGTGAAGCGATTTGAATATCTGGGTTCAATGATTAAAAACAGTGGTGACAGCACAACTGAAATTAAGAGAAGACTGGCTATTGCAAGGACAACTGTGCAGGGCATGTCAAGCATTTGGAAAAGCAGAGACCTATCCATTGACCTCAAGGTACGCCTACTTTGTGCAACTGTGTTTTCCATTGCCACTTATGGATGCGAGTCTTGGGCTATGACCAAGAATGATAGGAAAAGAGTAGATGCTTTGGAGATGTGGTATTACAGGAGGCTTCTACAAGTGACATGGAAGGACAGGAGAACAAATTCCTGGATCCTCTACAAGATTGGTACAAGTCTAACCATCAGAAGTGGCATAATGGAGAGAAAGCTAGACTGCGCTGCATTCCTTTTTTTTTTTGATAAACAATTCATACGCTTCCATGCATGAAACCATTTAAAATCTATGACGAAACACATCACATCTCCAGTGACTGCCATGCCCAGAGAAAAAAGGACTGCGGTAGTTGGATATGACATGTGTGCCCCACCATATCTTAACACATAGACTCAGCCTCTTTCATCTCGAATCTGAGATGAATGTTAATGAAGTAAAAATCAATGTGGGAGGTAAATCTTAACCAATAACAGATAGGCAAGCATACATGTTTATGCATTATCCTAACCCACTGTGTTCACTGAACCCAACCCACGTGGGGTAGCTCTATCTAGGTCAGGTAAACTTTTATTCAGATTTCATTTGACAGCTTAACCATCGCATATACGTGCGCGACGTTAAGCGTATACATTGGACATTGTGCAAATAATACGCGCTGGACGGCTATTCAAACAGCTTAATTGGTAAAAAACACAGGATATGTGCATAAACAGCCAAGACTGCATTTTTAATGAGGTAACATCATACCCACTATAGAGTGCATATTTCATTGTATATTCGAAATGCAGTAGACCAGTTTTCTCATGGATATCTGAGCTGTTGAATCAGAACAGGAATGATGAGTGTTCCAGTTCAGAGAGATTAATTTAGGGAATGATAAATTAAACTGGTCTACTACAGTAGACTAAGAGAAAGCTGAAGTACTTAAGCCATCAGGGGCGTAGCAAGAACCTCGGGGGCCCATGGACAAGATACAGTGCGGGGCCCTTTTAGCAGGGCCGGATTTACCATTGGGATAGAGGGACCCCTAAAATTGCCCTCTGCATATTCTTCTTAGCCCGACAACAGTATGTTTTGGACCAAAATATGGCAAAATTGCAAAATTTTGCGCGCTTCGGGCATATCATACTAGCCTTTACATTGAAAAGTTAGGCTTCATTTTAGGCTAAAATGGTCTGAAATTAAAATTTATTTCGCGCGCAAATGTCCTAGTAAGATCGGAACAAAATATGCTTATCTCCCTCTAATATGCAATGCCTCTGCACTGTCGATCTTATAGTAGGCCCCCAATTTGTAATCCAGACTTGGCCTCTTGAGTACACATGCCTTCCTAAAAAAATAACGGTGAGTTTGGGCCTCCAAATTTTGGCCTGACCAAGGTAAATTCGGCCCTGCCTTTCAGCATCTCCTTAATCATCGCTTATTTCAGGCTCTTTTGCTTCGGGCCCCTGAACCCTCGGGGCCCATGGACTTCGTCCACCCTGTCCCCCCGCTTGCTACGCCCCTGTCAGAAAAACAGATTTTGCAAAGGGCTATGGGATGCAGACGTGAAGCTAGTTTCTAACCAAGGAATGCTAGGTGGCAACGCACTTGGCATCAGATCGAGTGAGATGCGTACTCGTGTGAAGACTGCAGCAGCGCTACACAGCGCCACCTGACACAGAGAGAGAGAAGCTTTGTCCAAAAATGTTGGATACAAACTTCAAAATTACTCTGTGGTCTCTTTAAATATTAAAGCATAGGACTTGTTATTGCGGCCTTCCTGTTATTGGCCTATGTATTAACATGCATAAAAGTGAAAAACTCCAAATAATATGTATTTCAGGCTGAAATGGCCTGGAAGGTATAAATCAAAAACTATGGGTCACAGAAATAAGTCACTCAGAACTTTTTCAAAAATCCAGCTCAATACATTGGTATACATTTTTGTCAAATGAATACATTTTCACTCTTTGAAAAAAATAGCGTAAAAACGGGCATTTTTGGTAAAAATAATGAAAAATGCATGTTCTAACCCAAATTTCGCCTCAATTTGGTATCATGGAATATGTTCATAGATATAAAATATTCATATGTCCTCTATTACTCTTGATTACATATGCAGTCGATTTTAGTTTGAAGTTGTGGCTACTTTTTGATTTGACATATGTGGGTTCAAAATAGCAAAAGTAAAAAAAAAAAATTCTTTAACCAAAATATCTCAGCTCACGTCACCTTTCAGAAATGCAAGCCGGGTTAAACGAATTGAGGAGACTCTAAAGAATAATTCAAACCGGGCTGGAACCGTTGTCTAAAAATGTTGCACGGAACCCTATGTAGCCAGAAAGTGGCCTCTCTAGTAATAGCCCTCTATTTCCTTTCTGCCGTTGGCGTACCAGAAGACATAGACAAATGCTTTTTTACGGGAACATACGCGTATTGGGCTATTCCATTTAAAATTCCTACTACCCCTGTGGAAGAGTTGGTGGAAGTCTTCCATAGAGGGAGTATAAGTTTTGAATAGATTAGACAATTGGGTAACTTCTATTTGAAATACTCACTCCACTGAGGAAGATATAGGTAAAGCCATAGCACAGGGGGAGTATGTGTTTCGAAATGATTATCCCTGACCAATAACATACTCCCACTGTGGAAAATATTTTCAAAATGTTCCACATGGGTAGTGTGGATTTCAACTGGAATAGCCCATTGTTATTCGGGTTAGGCACTGACCCATATAGTCGGGCTCTCATTCACGCACGGATGGGAATATTGTTCACTTTATGTTTGATACGGTTTCTAGACTGAAATTTTGGGTAGAACACGCTCCCGTAATCCACTTTAATTAAAAATGTGCCCAAAATGCTTTTTCCGGGGCGGGGGGTGCCCCTAAAATGGGGGTCAAAATTACTAAAAACATGTATTCTAAGGCCAATGGTGGTGATGTTGGTGTCTAAATATATGTTTATGGACATGAGAAAGTCATTTGGACAGTTTACGAAATCCAAAATAATAATAATATTTTATTTTTATATAGCGCAATACATAAAGGGATCACAAAGCGCTTTACAGCAATAAAACAAAGATATAAATGTACAAGATTTTTAGGATTAAAAGACATAAAAACAATATTTTAGAAGGCAAATATATATATATATAAATACCAGAATCAGCAAAAGATACATAATAAATCAATCAAATAAAAGACCTGAAACAAAATATATTGCAAGAGGGAAATGCATGAAGCATTGGAGAGCGAGAACAAGACCGACAAATGCAATATATTAAGTAAAAGTCAAAAAGCAACATACATGACATATGGCCTACCAAACGAACAATGCGATAAAATTAATGCAACACCAGGCACATTGCACTTGAAAATCTGCACAAGGCACACGAGAGCAAAGACGAGAAACAAAAAACAAATGCAATAAACAAGGTGAAGTCTGAAAAATGCATGGTATGACGAACATTTTGTATTAACAAGATATAACATGTATTAATTAGTATAAATAGTAGTACAAATGTATCATATTACAAAAACAACAAAGTAAATACACAAAGCATATTACACATGCACAATTTCACAAGGAAACTCGAGAGCAAATATCAAGATTAGACTAAGATATGCAACATACAAAGTGAAATACCAAACCATGGAAATGCATAGCGCACAAAACTAATATCATAAGTATAAAACTTACGTCAAAATGGGCATCAAACTTACAACAAAACAACCATGACAGCACCAAGCATATTGCACAAGGCATGAGAGCGAGCATGGAACAGGAACATAACAAATGCAATATGCAGAGTAAAATCGTTGAAAATGAGATACATCTTAAACATGTTAAATACACTACAGAAGCATGAAGAACTAAATATAGCTTATATAACATCATAATAGAGTCATAACAATAGCAATCAAACATACAATCAAAGCGAAAAATACAAAGTATATGCACTAAGTGTACACTAAGCAAATTGCACGTGGAAATGCACAAGGCAAAGGGCGCATGAAGACAAGAGTAACAAAAAAAGTGCAAAAAACATAGTGAACACTCAGAAACAAACTGAACATGCAGAAAATCAATACTGCACGGGGAAACACCAGCAAAGAACAAAGGCAAAATACGAACAAGGCGGCAGGACATCCAATGCAGTATGCAAAATCAGAGAGCAAGTTATAAAACATGACGAAATAGCATTACACAATCATTGCTTTAAAATAAGAAGTCTTGAGAGATTTTTAAAACTTGGCCAGAGATGTTGAGTCGCGAGTTTCAGATGGTAAATTGGCTTCCTTATGTTCCAAAATTCAAAATGGCGGTCAAAATGGTGAATTTTAACCAAACTTATTTGAACGGCTTTTCAGGCCAATGGTGGTGATTTGAGTGTCTGTGAATATGTCTGTGGACATGAACAAGTTATTTTAATAGTTTATCAAAATCCAAAATGACTGCCTTATACAAACAAATTCAAAATGGCTGCCAAAATGCCGAAAATTATTCTAACTTTTTTGAACGGCACTCTCGGGCCGATGGTCGTGATTTGGGTGTAGGTATATGTTTGCGGACATGATACAGTCATTTATATTGTTTATAAAAATCCAAAATGGCTGCCCTATGTCCCAAAATTCAAAATGACGGTCAAAATGTCGAATATTAGTCTATATCATTTGAACGGCATTCTCAGGCCAATGGTGGTGATTTTGGTGTCCAGTTTTATGTTTGGGGACATGACAAAGTCATTCAGCTAGTTTACAAAATAAAAAAAAAATGCCCTATGGTCCAAAATTCAAAATGAAGGCTAAAATAGTGAATTTTAGTAAACAATTGCTGGAAAGATATCCTTAGGCCGATGGTAGCGATACTGGTGTCTAGGTATATGTTTGTGACACATAGGCCCCTATAGTGTACATGATCAAGTCATTTAGATGATGGAATCTTAAATGGCTGCCCTATGCTAAAAAAATCAAGTGGTGGTCAAAATTGCAAATTTTATATTGATTTTACATAATTAACATATATACACCCCAACCCCATAGATACCCAAATTATTCAAAATATTCTTTAAACCAGGGTATTTGAAGATCTTGGTGACCATAATATGAAACATAATAATCATTATAACGCAATTAAGGAAAGTGATTCATCTTAGAACTACGTAGGGGGTTGTACCACCCCTAAGGTTTTTCATCCGCCATAAAAACAACACGCGTATTTTACGCCCAAACGACTTTAACTAATCGTAGATCCATCCTGTACGTTCTATGAAGTGATACAATTTTTACCCCAGCACCTTACCCGGTGCTCACATTAGGACGTCACAGCGATATTATGTGGGGAATATTTGTACTACTTTGTGTATCATTGGATAGACGAGACTCATAGCTATACATTGGTACCAAATACAAAATATGGCTCAGTAGTTCTAGGGTTAAACGTACTCGTGTTTCCACTTTTGATTTGTTATGAGTTAAATTAATAACAAGATATGTTTTCGAAATTGACTATACATAGAGTCCACTTTATTTTCATTTGAGCCTTATCTGGTAGTTGATATTTTTTGGTGGAAACCAGGCTCGAACTTTAAAAATGTGATTTAAGAAATGTATTCCTTTGACAATGGTAATGATGATGATTATGGTGATGATGATGGTGGTGATAATGATGATGATGATGATGATGATGACTACGACGACGACGGCGACGATGATGATGATGATGATGATGATGATAATAATCTAGAGATCCCTTGTTCGAATCACCGTCAAGTTTTTTATTTATTTTTCAAATGTCATTACCATCGCATATGAAATTGTAAACAAAACGCAAGGTACAGAAATTAGTCTTGGGATACTTGAGGACCATGAACCGTATTCGATCTTCCCCCCCTTCCCCCCCGTAACAATGTTGATCTGGGTCTTATGATCAGCCTCCGTGTTCGGACTCTGCAATTTTGAATCCTAATTTGTTTGGTCACGGGAGCCTAGTAGAACCCAACATTGATTGGAGGGGAGGGAAGGATGGGGTGTTAGCAAAATGTTAAGGTTTTAGCACTTCATTTGCATTCTTAATAAACAAGTAATAACTTTCAAATGAAATGACGCTTAGTCAAGTGTTTGCTTAAACATTGATGGGGGGGGGGGAGTAAAGGAATGTGAAACATTAATGTTACATTATTATAGAGCCTGTCTTGCTCAAGTGTTATGTACAACCAGACATGCGTTTTTCTCGCTTCATAATATTTTACAAAGTGAGCCTGTTTTAACACACAGATGCATAGCGAAGCATATAACCAAAGGGGTGACACTAAATTCACGGTTGTTCTATTAGCAACGCAAAACCTATAAAAAATTCCGCTGGTTTACTAGCTAGAAAGTGAGGCCAGTTATCGATCCGTTATAGCTCGTTATGAATAATTCATGTTCGACCCCTTGGATCATGTTAATTGATATTGGCAAATAACAACGTTGTTCGTTTTGCGAACTTTGCTTGTTCAATGAGAGTATAGCACGCCCCCAATACATCTGGGCACAAACCCGGCGAAAACGATCCAGAACACCGAATTCTTTCATTTCGGATGTAATTAAATCCATTTTTTTTTAAACTTCAAAGAAATTCACTTTGTGTTGGAAATATGATTTTGAATTTCCAAATCATTATCTAAAACAAAATTTGTTTTTAAATGGACTGTAAATAGTTCACTTTATTTTTATTTGAGCCTTATCTGGTAGTTGATATTTTTTGGTGGCAAACTAGGCTCGAAGTTTAAAAACGTGATTTAAGAAATGTATTCCTTTGACAATGGTAGTGATGATGATGATTATGGTGATGATGTTGATGATAATGATGATGATGATGGTGATAATGTTAATGATGACGACGAATCACTGTCAATTTTTTTTATTTATTTTTAAAATGTCATTACCATCGGAAAGGAAATTGTAAACAAAACGCAAAGTACGGAAACTAGTCTTGGGACATTTGAGGACCACGCACCATATTCGACCCCCTCCTCCCCCGTAACAATGTTGATTTGGATCTTATGAATAGTCTCCGTGTTCGGACTCTGCAATTTTGAATCCTAATTTGTTTGGTCACGGGAGCCTAATAGAACCCAACATTGATTGGTGGGGAAGGGGAGGGAGAGGGATGGGGTGTTAGAAAAATGTTTAGGTTTGAGCACTTCATTTGCATTCATTATAAACAAGTAGTAACCTTCAAATTAAATGACGTTTAGTCAAGTGTTTGCTTAAACATTGATATGGAGGGGGAAGGAATGTGAAACATTAATGTTACATTATTGTTTTGCCTGTCTTGCCCGCGTGTTATGTACAACCAGACGCACGTTTTTCTCGCTTCATAATATTTTGCAATGGTAGCCTGTTTTAACACACAGATGCATAGCAAAGCATATATAACTGTCTCTCTCGAGGACAACATTAGAACTTTTACAATGAAACAATTCCCAGTTCATTTCATTAAGATCCACAACATTCTCATCTATCAGGGGAAGTTCTTATACCCCAACACATGTGTACATTCATTGAATGACCTTTGAAGATTTGGGTACAAAAACTCATACTCTGCAACTTAAGGTCAAATTTTGCACTATGATTATGTAATTGAGGTTATTGGACTGTGCCATTGGACGAGGCTCTTGTGGTCCATAGTGTTTGCTTTGAAAGGATACCTTACGTAAGCAAATTAAATCGGCATACTCCCCTCAAACATGTTGAAGGACGAGCAAGGTCTGCTGACCTTTTATAACGAGAAGCTAATTATGTACTACGCATGTTTGTGCGTAAGCACACTTGTTTGTCATATACGCGTACTGTGTTCGCACACGTATCGCATTTTGAATAGTATGCGTATAATGCGCAATGCGTTTTGGGCGTTTAAACATTACTAGTAAAATGTACTGGAGATGTTTGTGCGTATGTGTATGATTTGAAAATTCAAAATCACAATTGCCAAACAAAGTGAATTTCTTTGAAGTTTATAAAAAAAACTGGATAAAATTACATCCGAAATGAAAGAATTCAATGTTCTAAGGTGTATGGCTCAAGGCTTGGATAGCGATTATCCATGCTGGTCAGCACTAGGATGGATAAGAGCTATCCAATGTCCATTTCACTAGGGCTATACATGCATTGGTCAAACATGGATAACTGCTATCCAATCATTGAGCCATACACCAGTAAGGATGTAGGCTTGGATAGCGATTATCCATGCTGGTCAGCACTAGGATGGATAAGAGCTATCCAATGTCCATTTCACAAGGGCTATCCATGCATGCATTGGTCAAGCATGGATAACTGCTATCCAATCCTTGAACCATACACCCTAATTAAAATCTATACTCATTTCTTTATTGATCATATTTTTGTTAAAATGTGAACCGACGTAGGTGTCATCTGAGATTTAAAAAAAGGGATAAGGTGCAGATTTGTTAAGTAAAAAACGGCGACAATGGGACTCGAACTCTAGATCTCGTGATCACAAAGCATTAACTAAACCACTACACTGTAGGAGGGCCGTTGTTAGTCGTGCAAATTTATTTATAATAAGTATCACGCTAACGGTCGACACAAACAGTTTAAAAATAAATCAATGTAATTTTCTTTCTTTAAATTTTGTCGACCGTGGGCAAATTATTGAATCAAAATTCCAAATTTATTTTTACAACCCAAATACATTGCAACAAATATATTCGGAGTAAACCGATGAAATTATGTCTATTTGATACGTTTCAGTTAAGTTTTCTATCACGCCACGGACCATACGTACATTGAATAAGTTAATATACATTATAAATCGATTAACTGTTCAGAGAGTTCCTCGTGTTGCAGCGGTAGAGGCGGTGACTTGTGAACTATAGGTTATAATGATAGCCATGAGTTCGAATCTTCTGTAGTGCTATTTTTAATAGTATTGCTTTTCCTATCCTCTTCTGTACGATATGTTTAAACGCTTTTTTACCTCAACTTCTTTCTTTCTTTCTTTCTTTCTTTCTTTCTGTATGGCTCAATGCTTGGATAGCGATTATCCATGCTGGTCAGCACTAGGATGGATAAAAGCTATCCAATGTCCATTTCACTAGGGCTATCCATGCATGGAAACTAGTCTTGGGACACTTGAGGACCACGCACCATATTCGACCCCCTCCTCCCCCGTAACAATGTTGATTTGGGTCTTATGAATAGCCTCCGTGTTCGGACTCTGCAATTTTGAATCCTAATTTGTTTGGTCACGGGAGCCTAATAGAACCCAACATTGATTGGTGGGGAAGGGGGGGGGGGAGGGGTGTGAGGAAAATGGTTAGGTTTGAGCACTTCATTTGCATTCATTATAAACAAGTAGTAACCTTCAAATTAAATGACGTTTAGTCAAGTGTTTGCTTAAACATTGATATGGAGGGGGAAGGAATGTGAAACATTAATGTTACATTATTGTTTTGCCTGTCTTGCCCGCGTGTTATGTACAACCAGACGCACGTTTTTCTCGCTTCATAATATTTTGCAATGGTAGCCTGTTTTAACACACAGATGCATAGCAAAGCATATATAACTGTCTCTCTCGAGGACAACATTAGAACTTTTACAATGAAACAATTCCCAGTTCATTTCATTAAGATCCACAACATTCTCATCTATCAGGGAAGTTCTTATACCCCAATACATGTGTACATTCATTGAATGACCTTTGAAGATTTGGGTACAAAACTCATACTCTGCAACTTGAGGTCAACTTTTGCACTATGATTATGTAATTGAGGTTATTGGACTGTGCCATTGGACGAGGCTCTTGTGGTCCATAGTGTTTGCTTTGAAAGGATACCTTACGTAAGCAAATTAAATCGGCATACTCCCCTCAAACATGTTGAAGGACGAGCAAGGTCTGCTGACCTTTTATAACGAGAAGCTAATTATGTACTACGCATGTTTGTGCGTAAGCACACTTGTTTGTCATATACGCGTACTGTGTTCGCACACGTATCACATTTTGAATAGTATGCGTATAATGCGCAATGCGTTTTGGGCGTTTAAACATTACTAGTAAAATGTACTGGAGATGTTTGTGCGTATGTGTATGATTTGGAAATTCAAAATCACAATTGCCAAACAAAGTGAATTTCTTTGAAGTTTATAAAAAAACTGGATAAAATTACATCCGAAATGAAAGAATTCAATGTTCTAAGGTGTATGGCTCAAGGCTTGGATAGCAATTATCCATGCTGGTCAGCACTAGGATAGATAAGAGCTATCCAATGTCCATTTCACTAGGGCTATACATGCATTGGTCAAACATGGATAACTGCTATCCAATCATTGAGCCATACACCAGTAAGGTGTAGGCTTGGATAGCGATTATCCATGCTGGTCAGCACTAGGATGGATAAGAGCTATCCAATGTCCATTTCACAAGGGCTATCCATGCATGCATTGGTCAAGCATGGATAACTTATATCCAATCCTTGAACCATACACCCTACTTAAAATCTATACTCATTTCTTTATTGATCATATTTTTGTTAAAATGTGAACCGACGTAGGTGTCATCTGAGATTTAAAAAAAGGGATAAGGTGCAGATTTGTTAAGTAAAAAAACGGCGACAATGGGACTCGAACTCTAGATCTCGTGATCACAAAGCATTAACTAAACCACTACACTATAGGAGGGCCGTTGTTAGTCGTGCAAATTTATTTATAATAAGTATCACGCTAACGGTCGACACAAACAGTTTAAAAAGAAATCAATGTAATTTTCTTTCTTTAAATTTTGTCGACCGTGGGCAAATTATTGAATCAAAATTCCAAATTTATTTTTACAACCCTAAATACATTGCAACAAATATATTCGGAGTAAATCGATGGAATTATGTCTATTTGATACGTTTCAGTTAAGTTTTCTATCACGCCACGGACCATACGTACATTGAATAAGTTAATATACATTATAAATCGATTAACTGTTCAGAGAGTTCCTCGTGTTGCAGCGGTAGAGGCGGTGACTTGTGAACTATAGGTTATAATGATAGCCATGAGTTCGAATCTTCTGTAGTGCTATTTTTAATATTATTGCTTTTCCTATCCTCTTCTGTACGATATGTTTAAAGGCTTTTTTTACCTCAACTTCTTTCTTTCTTTCTTTCTTTCTGTATGGCTCAAGGCTTGGATGGCGATTATCCATGCTGGTCAGCACTAGGATGGATAAAAGCTATCCAATGTCCATTTCACTAGGGCTATCCATGCATGCATTGGTCAAATATGGATAACTGCTATCCAATCCTTGAGCCATACACCAGTAAGGTGTAGGCCTGGATAGCGATTATCCATGCTGGTCAGCACTAGGATGGATAAGAGCTATCCAATGTCCATTTCACAAGGGCTATCCATGCATAACTGCTATCCAATCCTTGAACCATACACCTTATAACATCGAATTCTTTCATTTCGGATGTAATTAAATCCACTTTTTTTTTTAAACTTTCAAAGAAATTCACTTTGTGTTGGAAATATGATTTTGAATTTCCAAATCATTATCTAAAACAAATTTGTTTTTAAATGGACTGTTAATAGTTCACTTTATTTTTATTTGAGCCTTATCTGGTAGTTGATATTTTTTGGTGGCAAACTAGGCTCGAAGTTTAAAAACGTGATTTAAGAAATGTATTCTTTTGACAATGGTAGTGATGATGATGATTATGGTGATCATGGTGATGATAATGATGATGATGATGGTGATAATGTTAATGATGACGACGAATCACTGTCAATTTTTTTTTTTTAATGTCATTACCATCGGAAAGGAAATTGTAAACAAAACGCAAAGTACGGAAACTAGTCTTGGGACACTTGAGGACCACGCACCATATTCGACCCCTCCTCCCCGTAACAATGTTGATTTGGGCTTATTTGGGTCTTATGAATAGCCTCCGTGTTCGGACTCTGCAATTTTGAATCCTAATTTGTTTGGTCACGGGAGCCTAGTAGAACCCAACATTTATTGGAGGGGGAGGGGAAGGGATGGGGTGTTAGCAAAATGTTAAGGTTTTAGCACTTCATTTGCATTCTTAATAAACAAGTAATAACTTTCAAATGAAATGACGCTTAGTCAAGTGTTTGCTTAAACATTGATGGGGAGGGGGTAAAGGAATGTGAAACATTAATGTTACATTATTATAGAGCCTGTCTTGCTCAAGTGTTATGTACAACCAGATATGCGTTTTCTCGCTTCATAATATTTTACAAAGTGAGCCTGTTTTAACACACAGATGCATAGCGAAGCATATAACCAAAGGGGTGACACAAAATCCACGGTTGTTCTATTAGCAACGCAAAACCTATAAAAAATTCCGCTGGTTTCCTAGCTAGAAAGTGAGGCCAGTTATCGATCCGTTATAGCTCGTTATGAATAATTAATGTTCGACCCCTTGGATCATGTTAATTGATATTGGCAAATAACAACGTTGTTCGTTTTGCGAACTTTGCTTGTTCAATGAGAGTATAGCACGCCCCCAATACATCTGGGCACAAACCCGGCGAAAACGATCCAGAACACCGAATTCTTTCATTTCGGATGTAATTAAATCCACTTTTTTTTAAACTTCAAAGAAATTCACTTTGTGTTGGAAATATGATTTTGAATTTCCAAATCATTATCTAAAACAAAATTTGTTTTTAAATGGACTGTAAATAGTTCACTTTATTTTTATTTGAGCCTTATCTGGTAGTTGATATTTTTTGGTGGCAAACTAGGCTCGAAGTTTAAAAACGTGATTTAAGAAATGTATTCCTTTGACAATGGTAGTGATGATGATGATTATGGTGATGATGTTGATGATAATGATGATGATGATGGTGATAATGTTAATGATGACGACGAATCACTGTCATTTTTTTATATTTTTTTTAAAATGTCATTACCATCGGAAAGGAAATTGTAAACAAAACGCAAAGTACGGAAACTAGTCTTGGGACACTTGAGGACCACGCACCATATTCGACCCCTCCTCCCCGTAACAATGTTGATTTGGGTCTTATGAATAGCCTCCGTGTTCGGACTCTGCAATTTTGAATCCTAATTTGTTTGGTCACGGGAGCCTAATAGAACCCAACATTGATTGGTGGGGAAGGGGGAGGGAGAGGGATGGGGTGTTAGAAAATGTTTAGGTTTGAGCACTTCATTTGCATTCATTATAAACAAGTAGTAACCTTCAAATTAAATGACGTTTAGTCAAGTGTTTGCTTAAACATTGATATGGGGGGGGAAGGAATGTGAAACATTAATGTTACATTATTGTTTTGCCTGTCTTGCCCGCGTGTTATGTACAACCAGACGCACGTTTTTCTCGCTTCATAATATTTTGCAATGGTAGCCTGTTTTAACACACAGATGCATAGCAAAGCATATATAACTGTCTCTCTCGAGGACAACATTAGAACTTTTACAATGAAACAATTCCCAGTTCATTTCATTAAGATCCACAACATTCTCATCTATCAGGGGAAGTTCTTATACCCCAATACATGTGTACATTCATTGAATGACCTTTGAAGATTTGGGTACAAAAACTCATACTCTGCAACTTGAGGTCAACTTTTGCACTATGATTATGTAATTGAGGTTATTGGACTGTGCCATTGGACGAGGCTCTTGTGGTCCATAGTGTTTGCTTTGAAAGGATACCTTACGTAAGCAAATTAAATCGGCATACCGCCCCTCAAACATGTTGAAGGACGAGCAAGGTCTGCTGACCTTTTATAACGAGAAGCTAATTATGTACTACGCATGTTTGTGCGTAAGCACACTTGTTTGTCATATACGCGTACTGTGTTCGCACACGTATCACATTTTGAATAGTATGCGTATAATGCGCAATGCGTTTTGGGCGTTTAAACATTACTAGTAAAATGTACTGGAGATGTTTGTGCGTATGTGTATGATTTGGAAATTCAAAATCACAATTGCCAAACAAAGTGAATTTCTTTGAAGTTTATAAAAACCACTGGATAAAATTACATCCGAAATGAAAGAATTCAATGTTCTAAGGTGTATGGCTCAAGGCTTGGATAGCAATTATCCATGCTGGTCAGCACTAGGATGGATAAGAGCTATCCAATGTCCATTTCACTAGGGCTATACATGCATTGGTCAAACATGGATAACTGCTATCCAATCATTGAGCCATACACCAGTAAGGTGTAGGCTTGGATAGCGATTATCCATGCTGGTCAGCACTAGGATGGATAAGAGCTATCCAATGTCCATTTCACAAGGGCTATCCATGCATGCATTGGTCAAGCATGGATAACTTCTATCCAATCCTTGAACCATACACCCTACTTAAAATCTATACTCATTTCTTTATTGATCATATTTTTGTTAAAATGTGAACCGACGTAGGTGTCATCTGAGATTTAAAAAAAGGGATAAGGTGCAGATTTGTTAAGTAAAAAACGGCGACAATGGGACTCGAACTCTAGATCTCGTGATCACAAAGCATTAACTAAACCACTACACTGTAGGAGGGCCGTTGTTAGTCGTGCAAATTTATTTATAATAAGTATCACGCTAACGGTCGACACAAACAGTTTAAAAAGAAATCAATGTAATTGTCTTTCTTTAAATTTTGTCGACCGTGGGCAAATTATTGAATCAAAATTCCAAATTTATTTTTACAACCCTAAATACATTGCAACAAATATATTCGGAGTAAACCGATGGAATTATGTCTATTTGATACGTTTCAGTTAAGTTTTCTATCACGCCACGGACCATACGTACATTCCCTCATTTCAAATATATAGTTTTGGTTTCTCTTTTGTTCAGAAACCAAAAATCAAGGGATTAAAAAGTAGAGCTGATCTGATCTGCAATCATAACACTATTATGCTGGGAGGACACAGTATAGGGTATATAACCAGAAGTATACAATAGCCTATTGTGCTAACATAATTATTATCATGATTGATATCGGAAATCTATCCCGCGGACGACAGTTGATGCTCTCTGTCGAAGGTAGGTGGCATATTACACTCACGAGTTCTAGGCCTAGAAATCATAATATACATGCGCGTATACTGAAGGATGGGGTGGGGTGGGGAATTTGTTTGTTTGTATGAAACATAAACGATGCATGGAGATGATTTGATTATGAATTAGTTTATTATCCCCAGGAAGCACAACCCATACCTCTTTAAGAGGGGGCTCCCTCCCTATATAACCACCTCTTTCCTAAATTACCCCTTTCCCCTCCTCCTCCCCTACATTCGATATCTTCATCTCGAGCTCTCCTCCCCTTCTCGTTCACTTCCAATGCTCTCTCTCATATGTTTCTCTCTCTCCGGCCCATATCCCCTTGCCTCCACCCCCCCCACACACACACCCCCCCAATCTTCTCCCTCTATCTTCTACTTTTGCAGTAAAATTGCTTCAGTAAAAGTCATTAGGTTATTAGAGGTCATATAATGGCCTTCCATCGATTCTGGTACATGGGATTAAGGACATGAATCGATTTTGTTTATAGCACCTATACAATTACAGTAGTGGCCCCTTTTGTAATGTTGAATGCAAATATTTCGATGGTCTATATATTTTCACAGTGAAATCAGCTTAGGCTATTTCGTAGTCTCAAGCCAATGCTTTCAAACTAAATCAATGCTTTCAAATGTAGACTGTTTTGTTCGACTTCTCTGCTCGTGAATATTGCACTGCGAAATTTAAACATTTCTTTTGTATACTTAGATCAGGTAACTCGAAAATCCTGTAATTTTATTCGTCACACCACTTTTAAGAAACTGAAACCAAAACCGAAACTACCTGTCACAAATGTTTAGTTTTAAACAAAAGGTAGAAAGAAAGAGTTCGATATCTTGTGATTCAAGTGGTTAGGCAGGACAATAGGAAACCACGTGACCAAAACCAAAACCAAAACTAAAACTATATATTTGAAATGAGGCATTGAATAAGTTAATATACATTATAAATCGATTAACTGTTCAGAGAGTTCCTCGTGTTGCAGCGGTAGAGGCGGTGACTTGTGAACTATAGGTTATAATGATAGCCATGAGTTCGAATCTTCTGTAGTGCTATTTTTAATATTATCGCTTTTCCTATCCTCTTCTGTACGATATGTTTAAAGGCTTTAAAGGCTTTCCGTTATTATTAACGTGATAAAGTGGAGGTTTCTTTGGTGGCAAGCCTAAACACTTTCCTAACACCCTATCCAATCCTTGAGCCATACACCAGTAAGGTGTAGGCCTGGATAGCGATTATCCATGCTGGTCAGCACTAGGATGGATAAGAGCTATCCAATGTCCATTTCACAAGGGCTATCCATGCATAACTGCTATCCAATCCTTGAACCATACACCTTATAACATCGAATTCTTTCATTTCGGATGTAATTAAATCCACTTTTTTTTTAAACTTCAAAGAAATTCACTTTGTGTTGGAAATATGATTTTGAATTTCCAAATCATTAGCTAAAACAAATTTGTTTTTAAATGGACTGTTAATAGTTCACTTTATTTTAGTAGTATAAAAAGGGGGATTCTAAGACACCCTTGTATTTTCTCTGTAAAAATCAAAAAAAACCTCTTAACACAAAAAATACACACAAAACTTTTAATACCCTGTAATCCCCCTGCATTATTTTACCCTAAGCTTCCCTGTATTCTTCCCTGTAAATTGTTCAAAATAACAACACAGGATTACACAGAAAAACAATTTACACAGGATTACACAGAAAAACAATTTACACAGGATTACACAGAAAAACAATTTACACAGGATTACACAGAAAAACAATTTACACAGGATTACACAGGATTACACAGAAAAACAATTTACACAGGATTACACAGAAAAACAAGTTACACAGGATTACACAGAAAAACAATTTACACAGGATTACACAGAAAAACAATTTACACAGGATTACACAGAAAAACATCCATGTATTTTTAATTCACCCCAATCCAAATTACACGGAAAAAATTCCCCTGCATTTCAACTTATCCAAAAAAAAATGCAGGGGAAAAAATTCCCCTGCATCTCAAATAAAAAAAAATTGATATTCTACACAGAAAAAAATCCCCCTGTATCTCATATCCAGTCTTCAACTATTATGACCTTGAGCTGACCCAAGTAGGGGAACAATCAATTTGTCTAACCGGAAACCTAGCCTGGAGGCAACTCACAAATCCTTGACTAGCACACTTATGTACACTGTTGAGTTGCAGGAAGTAAGACAAAGTGGTTTTATGCTAAGCGGGAAGAATTAATTTGATATGTCTAACCAGGCGGAAACCTAGCCCGAGGCATTGTGGAGTTGAAACTTAATAACACACATTCCTTTGTTAGCATGTTGCCTGATCAACCCTATTTACGTACATTAGGATAGTTTTGCAGGGAATTTTTGTTGTTGATTTTATCCAGTTGCCAGATTTTTTGATACAAATTGGGCGACATACCTAAAGGTATCACACATTCCGATCCGGCATACACATTCCGATCCGACATAATTTTTTGAAAAAATTTTAATTTTTTTGATACTGTTTGGAATGTTTGTGCCGGATCGGAATGCGGAAATGCTAAACAGTGATGGCGCTGTTATTTTTACTAGTTAATACCAGCTGGGAGAGGGCACACACTATTTTTAAATTTTTTTCTAATAAAAAAAAATAATTTAAGAAATTTTGATATAATAAAAAAATTTTATAATAAAAAAATGGAATCGTTTAAAAATTATCGCAACATCGAAAAAGAAATTACTCTTGAGTCAAAAGTTAAAAACAAGCATTTGTTTGTATTTTACAAGGATCAGTGGATTCAGCTTAGTCATAAGAAAAATCCAGACAAATTTTTTTGGTTATCATACGATGATTAATCGATATGATGGAATTTTGTGTACTGAACTTGGGCTGTGTAATCCGCTTAAATATTCGAAAGAGCTATATTTGAGACACAAAGAATCATATAAAAAGGCTTCTAAAAATATTATGCTAAAAAGAAAGCAGAAAAAATCAATTTAGAAAAATAAATATTTTGGTTTAAAAAGAATATAATAAAGAATAAAGCTAGAATGCCGGTCTTACGATCGATTTCAACCGTAAGATTCTTACGCGCTTACGCTAAAAGAAAGGGATATCGAGGATACTCCAGGCTGAAAAAAGCAGATTTGTTAATCTTACTTAACAATCCTGTTCCGGACTACAATGCGATTGATGAAGCAAATAATGAACAAAGACTACAAAGAGGAGAGTACACCGTAAAAGAATTACGCGTGATTGCAAAAAATGCGGGCCTTCGAGGATACTCAAGACTGAGTAAAGAAGATTTAATTAAATTACTCAAGGATAATTTTTTTTCTCTTCCTAACGAATTTGACGTTGCGGTACCACCCACAAATCCTCGTCATCCGTTCAAGATCAAAAAGACCACTTCGACTCTTCAGAATTTTATTCTAAAATTCATAATCAATGGAATTGCCGGTTATACACCCATCACCTTCTTTCAGACCGTCAAGCTGAGCCTCATCAGTCTTTTCAATCACCACTTTGAGATGAAGATTCATATGGTTCTCAAGTGCACGTTTGAAAAAGTAAACGCGGCAACCGATGAAACTGTGACTATATACGACATAGCATTTCGTTCTACCACGAGGGTGTATTTACAAGGTACGAATTCTAATGAATTTTACCAAACCACGACGGGTCAAATTTTACAGAATTTGGATAATTATGTAAACAATGGAAGTGGTTGGGCGTTTGTGAAGATTGAAAACTTGGAAATTCACATGGATCATTACCAACCGTTGCATGGAGGAGGTACGTACATTCCGCTTCCAAAAGTTCTAGCCGTCAAGAAAGTGATCATCAATATACAAAATAAAGACGATCGTTGCTTAGTGTACAGCGTCGTTCGAGCCATCAATCCAGTTGACGATCATCCCGAAAGAGTAACCGGAGAACTTAGGGAACAAGTCAAAAAGCTCAACTTGGATGGTATCTCCTTTCCGACTCCTATATCACAAATTGCCAAGTTTGAAAAGAACAATCCTACAATCTCCGTAAATGTAGGATTGTACAAACCAAAGGGTACTGACAAAGACACGAAGTACAATCACGCCATTGCTCCTTTAGTAATTAGTAAGAACATCGATCGTCCTCATCACGTCGATCTTCTCATGATTAAGGGAAAAAACTCTAAAGGTGTAGAAACCAGTCACTATACCGTGGTTAAGAACATGGGAGGACTTTTGAGGGGGATAAAAACCAAGAAGAAAGTAAAACACTACCACTGTAGAAACTGCTACAAAGGTTACACTTGCATAGAACGGCTAAGGGTGCACGAAGATCTATGCCATACTCATGAGCCCTCGAGTATTGTGATGCCAAAAGCAACGAAAGACGGCGATCCTCCAACTCAGTTCTTCAAGTCGCAGAAAGTTCCGTTCGTCGTTTACGCCGACTTTGAATCCTTTACGAGTCCGATACAAACCTGCCAACCTGAAGTTTCTCAGAAGACGACGAAATACCAAAAGCACGAACCTTCGGGCTTTTGCTACTACATCAAGTGTTTCGATGATTCAGTGTACTCTCAAGATCCCGTAGTGTACACCAAGCAAAGCGAAACTGAGGACGTATCGCTAGTTTTTGTGAACATGCTCGAGGAGGACGTTAGAAAGATCCACAACAAGCTTTGGAAACGGGAAAACAATCCTTACATACTCGCGGAAAATATGATCATCACTCCCGAAGAGCGAAAGATGTACAAGAAGTCTACGCGATGTCACATTTGTAAGAAACTTCTAACCCCGAAAAACAAGAACAACAGACCCGTTAGAGATCACTGCCACTTTACTGGAAAATTCAGAGGAGCCGCTCACAATCAGTGCAATCTTGCTTACAGAATGCCGAGTTTTATTCCGGTATTCTTTCACAATCTCGCGGGATACGACGCTCACCTCTTCATCAAAAATCTCGGTAAGACCAAGGGAAAAATAGACTGCATTCCGAACAACGAGGAAAAGTTCATCTCCTTCAGCAAAAAAATGGTGGTAGATTCCTTCGTTCCTTATAGGGATCGAATTGACACGCGTCCGAACGAAGTCTGTCATATTTGCGAAGGCCCTCTAAAACCAAAAGACAAGAAGAATCCAACCGTAGCCGATGTGTCGTATCCAAAGAAAGAATTTTTAGGACCGGCTCACCAAAAGTGCATCAAACCCGTCGATGTCAAATACGAGATCAGGTTTCTTGATAGCTTCAAGGTTCAGTCTGCCGGCTTGGGTACGCTCGTGAAGAATCTTTCGAGTTTTCCCGAAATCGCAAAATTTTTCAAAGACTACGAAAAATTGCAACTTCTTCTGAGAAAAGGAGTGTACCCTTACGATTACGTCAACTCCATCGAAAAACTTCGAGAGACCAGTCTTCCTCCCAAAGAAGCGTTTTACTCCAAGCTCAACGACGCTGAAATCTCCGACGAAGATTACCGGCACGCTCGGAATGTTTGGAATACCTTCGGAATGAAAACCATGAGGGAGTACCACGATCTGTATTAGTTTGAAAAGGCTTTTTTCAAGTTGATGAACAACAGCGTCTTTGGAAAAACGATAGAAAACGTCAGAAACAGATCGAACATTCATCTCGTGACCACTCGAGATGAAGCGCGCGAGTTAATCGCAAAACCTACCTACGACCGATCTACCATCTTTGACGAAAACCTTGTAGCCATTCACATGAAGAAGACCTCGCTGTACTTCAACAAGCCGATATATCTCGGAGCGAGCATCCTGGATATCGCAAAGACGAAGATGTACGACTTTCACTACAATTACATCAAGAAAAAGTACGGAGACAAAGCAAAGCTCTGTATGAGCGACACGGACAGTTTGCTCTATGAAATCGAGACCGAAGATTTCTACGAGGACATCGCTCCAGACGTAGACCGTTACTTTGACACTTCCAACTACCCGACTGATCATCCGTCGGGAATTCTGACCGGAAAGAACAAAAAAGTTCCCGGCAAGTTCAAGGATGAAGCCGGAGGAAAGCAGATAGTGGAATTTGTTGGATTGAGACCAAAGTTGTACTCTTTCAGAATGCACGAGGGAAACGATGAAAAGAGGTGCAAAGGCATCAAGAAAGCGGTAGTCGAAAGAAAGATTACCTTCGACGACTACAAACGCTGTCTCTTCGATGAAAAACCTCAGACGAGAACGATGAATGTGATTAGGAGTTACAAGCACGAGGTGTACACTGAAACCGTTAACAAAGTCGCGCTCGATTCCAAAGATGATAAGAGAAGCATACTTGAGGACAAAATTCACACACATGCACACGGTTACTGTGTTGAAAAACTTGAATAAGAAATTTTACTTCAAAACTCTGTCGGGTGGAAACTGTGTACCCTCGGGTACTATCATAAGCTCCTGTCTAACAAACGCTCTTTTTGGTGCACCTTCACTCAAATAGTACAAAATTGGATCACCCGGAGTCCTCACGATACTATCAACCGTGTAAGTTTCCAGAGACCAAATGGGATCAGTTGCGCGTCTTCTCTCACCTCCCTCCAACTCTCCGGGAGCGTACAAATACCTCAATCTCACGTTACTTGGAATTTTAATCTCATTTTTCAACTTCTGTGGAGCTGAAGACATCGTTTCAATCTTTTTCTTCTTGATAGCATCAACCGGTTTCATTCCTATCAGCCGAGTCTCTTCGCTGTTCAAAGCTCTGATCACATCCGGAAGCCTACCCACCCACTCGGTAGACCTCACATTTTTCTGACCACGAGCTTCCATCAGTATTTCCTGCGAGTACTGATGGCCAAACAGTCTTTCAGCCAAAGTTCTGTTGAATCTTTCAACAATTGCCTGAGCTCTATGTTGACCAGGCAACCCTCTTCTGATATCGACCTTGTGCTTTTTCATCACTTCGTTCACTTTGCCCATGAATTCTCTTCCAGGATCGACCTGCAGAAGCTTCGGCCACTTTAAAACTCGAGAGTAAATTTTTTTTTTTCAAATGCCGTAGCCACCTCCCCAGATTCCTTCGAGCTTAGAGGCTCAGCTTCTTTGTATCTGCTCGCGACATCCACCACAGTCAACGCGTACTTGTAAAGCTTTTTTCCTTTACTCGGTCTGTCGTGAGGGAGAAACAACAAATCGGCTTGATGAACTTCATTAGGTACACTTACGTTAAATTTTGCTCTGGGAATGTACTTCGGAGGTGGTAGGTAAATTTGCCACTGAGTCTGCTTTTTCAAAAATTTCTAGCTTTTTCTTTCGTCACTCCAGCCTCTTTTCGCCAGCTTGTCTATCGCAGAAACACCCTTCCAATACCCTCTTGGACTGTAGTAAACCTTAGACATTTTAGTTTCAGCCATCTTTTATTTTTAGCCCGATTTGAAAATAAAAACAGTTTAAGAAAATCCCGGATAATAAAAAAACCAGTTTAAGAAAATCCCGGCTAATAAAAAACAAACAAAATGGCAAAACAATCAAGCATACTCAATATTGAATTTGAACATTTGTTAGAAGGGCAAAAAGGACCCTCAATTTTGAAATGGGTTGAACTAGAAGAAGGTGGAATTTACGAAATTACCAATTTTGAGATCATGGAAACCAGGGTTGGAAAATCCGGAGTTATCACTCTCAGTGATAACACTCGAGTTTGGAGTTGTTCTACCCTAACAAAAAGGCTAGAGAACTTGGACTTGGACTTTGGTGAATCAATAGCTCTTGTTAAACCCACGGGCAAAAAAGAAAGCAAAACAACCGGGAACATGTACCACAGTTTTGACCTTGTAGTGAAAGAGTTGGAATATGATGAAGACTCAGACTAGACGTACAGTCTAGCATAACCAACAAAAAAAATCTCCTTTAGACATTCAGTCTAAAGGAGATTTTTTATTGTTACAAAAATGAAGTGTACGAGTAAATATAAGCGTTGTTTTTGCAAATTGTGTAAAAAGAAAACTCGCCTCCGGAACAAAAAACCGATTTGCAACCTATACGGTACCGAATTCACTGGTTGTTTAAAGAACCCGCACGAGTGGAGCAAAGAGTTCCGCCAAAATGTAAAAATTGCAACTCAGAATACATAGTAGACGATGTGTGTTATGATTGTGGTTTAGAAAATGACGCGTCTCTTAACGAGAACTCACCCCGAGTTAACATCGACCAAATTCGACAATCGATAAAGTACTGCGAAACCAAGACCTACCAGTTTGAAGAATACATCGAAATCTATCGAGGAAATGTTACAAATTTGAACGAAAAAAAATTATTGTTCGAGTCCCCTCCGAGTAAAAAAAAGACTTGTTAAAACTCTTGAGATCAGACCCAAAAGCCGTTCACAAGATTTACTACGAAATTACGGGCAATTTTCCCGTCGATTTTTGGTATGATCAAGCTAATTTGTTATGCGATCTTGATAATATACTGAAAATTTATCTACAAAATAAACCCGAAAGAAATAATTTCAATATTCACTACGTTCTCTTCTACCTACTCAAACGAAGAAATTATCCCGTAACTCTCGATGATTTTCCAGAGATTAGAGGCTCAGCTCCCACCCAAATACTTTTATCCAAAGTATTTGATAGCGACCACACCGGTTCCGAGCAATCCCAGTCCGAGCAAAGCTAATTCCCCATTTTGGATCGATTTTGTTTGATCTTCGTCGAGATACTCTCCATCATAAAGTTGTGGTTCGGGTGGAAAAGAATCCATCAAAATTCCCGTTAAATTATAATACTGTCTCATCGCGTCATCGACGTCCGAAAAGGTTCTCTCCGCGTGACCCTGTTTTTTAATTGATCGTTGATGTAATCTATTCTTGAAAGACGCGCTAGATTCCAAGAATCTCGGTCGTGCTGAAGTTTTTCGAGAGCAAGATCGTGTCTTTTGCGTTCTTCCGAACTACTGAGAGAGTTGAACAAATAATTGCTCCCTGAAAATGCCAAAGCGTTAACCATGGCTCCACCAACCATGAATGCGAGTGACGCCATTTTCTCTTTATTTTAAAATTAAAAAATGAATGTTTTGCAGTCGCGGTTATAATTTCAGGAAGTGGTTGAAAATATCACTAATAAGCCATATAATAGTTGTACCACTCTATACAGTTTTTGGTTTCATATTTTTTATAGAATTGTCTTTTTCCTGTATGAAAAAATAAAACCATGGGCTCTTCTCTTACGATGTATAGAGCCCGCGGTTTTACGAGACGAATTTCATTCTCTACATCGGGAATATCGACCCAAGGAAGAGGATCTACCTTTACTCGGTCACCATCGGCGAGGAAGTGGATTCCGGTTTTAATATCGATCTTGGTAACTTCGTAATCTTTGTTCAACTCTAGATCTTCAATTTTAAAAGTGCCATGCTTTTATTATTAATTTAAACCCTCTTAGCACAGATAGTGCTAAGAGGGTTTTTAATATACCTACCTTGACAGAATGTTTCCCTTGGACTAAGCCATAATTTGATCCGGAAGAATTCCTTGATTCACGAGCCAATCTCTGAGCATCGTAGCCGAATAGACGCTCAAAGTCAACTTTACAATATCCTCCACATCAAGCTGCGAGAGATTAGCCGGCTTCATTTTAGGAACTTTTTCATAACGAACGAGTTAGCCCATATACCGAGGCTTATCGTTGTTGCGTGATACGCGCCGTTTACGATCATTTTACGTTTGGATTGGTTTCTGCCATCTTCTTTATTGTAACTAAAAATCATCGAAAGGATCGACTTTTGGTTGATGATCGACCACTGTGGTCACGGTGGGTGGGCTTTCAGTCGTACCGTTTAAGGTAGAATACCCATATGCCACTATCCCTCCAACGACGACGACCGCTCCTCCAACAAGAACTGGACCTGACAACCAGTTTGACACGTCTGAAGGTGTACGTGACGTTTTGTCTATGGTGGACGGGTTCTCCCGTGTCGTTTCCTCTGCTTCAAAGGCTTTCATTTTTGCTGCCCTTTCTTTGTTTCTTGCGGCTAATGCTTTTCCAGCGGCAACCCGGTTCGGGTTTTTGACTTTTGCTTGATTCACTCCTGCCGTCACTTTTGTCGGAGGCGTCGTGTCCGCTGCTGGAACGTCTACTGATTTGGTTTCTAGATCACTCATCTTTTATTATTAGAAAAAATCTATAGATACCTGTAGAAATCATCTATAGATACCTGTAGAATCATCTATAGATACCTGTAGAATCATCTATAGATACCTGTAGAAATCATCTATAGATACCTGTAGAATCATCTACCTGTAGACATCTATAGATACCTGTAGAAATCATCTATAGATACCTGTAGACTCTTGCAAAAGCTGAAATTTTCTTTGAAACTTCATTTTAAAGTTTTGATAAATAATTATAAACAAAAATCAGGCATTGATCATCGGAACCGAGATTGGTGTTTTAATAGCGGACACGGAAACTCAGTAAGATGACGGATTCGTTCTCCGAAGAATCAGATTTCAGCGACGAATGCGACGCGTTCGATCCGCTGTACTGCGATTCAAAAGGGGAGCATCTCACCTTATCGCAGAGGGTAAAAAGAAGCAGAGAGAGGATCGCCGAGAAAAGAGAGGTCGAACTCCTAAAGACGCGACTTCTGGTGGAAGAGATCGTGCAGAGCAAATTTCCCAAGAAAAAAATGCCCTACAAAGAGAACGAGCCCCGGTGACGCTGGTTCACTTCCTCTCGTTCGGGTGCAAGAACTCGGTCTACGAAAAAGAGATAACCTGGGAAAGACAGTGCGACTGCAAGAGACCGGATCTGCATAAAAAATCGCGCAGTATTCCAAAACCCGAGCCGGCGATCGTGATCCAAAAAAGCAACCCAAAGACGTGGAGCAACCTCTTCAAGACCGAAGCCACCATCGCGGAGGAAGATAGAAGAAGGGAGGAAAGCGCAAAAAGGTTAGAACGGCAACGTCTCGAAAGGCTCGAGCGCGAAAAACGACGCGCCCCCAGGGTAAAAATCCGACTGTGCAAGTTTTACCAACAAAATAAGCCGTGCCCCAACATTAAAGAATGCAAAGACGCTCACTCTCCCAGAGATTTTGAACAAGAATGTAGATTTGGAAAGAGTTGTAAATTTTAAAAAAATAAAAAGTGTAAAAATTTACACGGTAAATTATAAAGAAGTTGCCGCGACTTGTCAAAAAAAAAATGTTCGAGAGATATTTTCTCTTGAACATTTTTTTTTTGGTTTTGAAACTTTTGTAATTTTTTTTTTTTTTAAATTAATAATATATCCATTAAGATAAAAACAGCATGGCACTTTTAAAATTTGAAGATTTAGAATTGGGCAAGGATTACGAAGTTACCGAAGTAGATTTTAAAACTGGAATCCACACCCTTGCCAATGGCGATCGAGTTCGGGTGGAGGATGAAGCGCTGGTATGCTTTCAAAAGCTTCAAGGAAAAGATGTTAGCATAAAAAGTGTCAGAAGAAGAGATCCGGAGGATAAAAGTAACTTTGTAATCGTTCAAAATGGACAAATAGTAAACGAAAAATTTGAAAATTTGCGAGGAGGATCGTATACTATCCTTCCTATATTAACAAACGTTGAAGATGTGATGGAAAGTCTCGATTCTCAACTAGCCTCCATCAAACAAAGAAAATGGAAGACAATAAGTCACAGACATCTTAGACTCGGCCTTGATAATAATTTTTAAAAGTTTAGTCAAACCAAAAAAAAAATGCTCGAGAGGAATCGTCCCTCTCGAGCATTTTTTTTTTTAACCCTTTGAATACTAACGGCGACTCGAGTCGCCGTTAGTTTCCAGGATCTTAATCAATCACATCAATACTTGGGGAGTCGTCTACTGTGCACTTCGCTTCTGGTGGAAAGTCAACTTTTTTAACACCGTTGCTAGTTAACAGAATAGCCTCCAACGGAGCTAGCATACGTCCAAAACTATGATACAGCCCCCAGGTCCATTTGTTTAAAGCTAAATCAATAAAGGGTCCTTCGTTCAGAGACTCTTCCAGAGCATCGCGATCGGTAATCGCCAAATTTTTTGGAAGGAAGAGTCCGACCAAATTTACGTAAGCGGTAACGAAGTGCTTTTTCATTGACCTGGTCACTATCCCACCCATGTGAGCCTCGTATCTGGCGTAGAGTCTCATCAGGCTCTTTTGATCAAGCCTATCGATCTCAGCGGAGGTTATGGTCTTTCCCAAATACTCTTTGCTTTTTCCTGCCTCTGCTACGCCGATCAACCGTTCCCGCAGCTGTTCCGTTTTAGCAAAGTCCGTGTTGACAGGTTCCTCCCGTGTAGCCGTACCGTCTAAGGTAGACATTCCGCCTATGGTAGGCGTTTCGCTCAGGGTGGGCAGAACGTCCACGGTCATCGCCTCGTTAACTATATCTTCAATTTCAGTCATCTTGCTTTTTTATCTTAAGATTATTTTTGCCACCAGTACTCAGTCGGTTGCTCGGTAATTAGAATTAGTTTGGAATGTTTTTGTTTAGCTAGCTTTTTTTGATCTCTTTTTCTCTTCTAGAGTTGGGATTATATCGTTCTCCTTAGAGTCTCGCCGAAACTATCTTGATCTTTTGTGTAAAACAGGGCTGTCCATTTTGTCTGCTCTCTGAGATCGGTAACGATGGAGTTATATTTTTGTGTAAGCACCCAAACGGAGCAATTATCGTGTCTTCCCGAGAATGCTAGCTGAGAAAGCATCTGTTTCTTTTTGGTTAATGATCTGTCAGAGCTGCAGTCGTCGATAATAAAAAGTGTGTGTCCGTCTTGTATTCCATAAGTTTTGTAGCCAAATTTCAAACAATCGTTCAACCAATCGTCGGACTTTGGACACCAGTTAGGATCCATTGGAATGACATCAACGTCCTTAAAAACCAGGATCTGTTTAAGTACGCTTTGTTGCGCGTCCAGGTAGGGCAAACGATTATGATGTATTCAAAGAAATTCTTGTATTCCTCTCGAGTAAATCCAAAACAAATTCAGTCTTGCCACAGCCGGTGGCTCTGCAGATTATAGCCGAGTGCGCGTGTTTTGGAAACATCTTTTATTCTAGTATTTCACGCTCTGCAATTTTCCGGCTTCGATATTCACCTTTGCATCCTGTATGTAGTACACGTAAGCGTTCAACGCTCCTGCAGCCTCGGCTTCTTTTTCGATCTCGATCTGAATACTCTGACTAGCTCCTTCAATTTTCCTACCAGATCCATGCAACGTGTCATCATCCGTGGTTCTCATGTCCAACCAGAGTCCATACTTGGTCGTGAGATAATCTGGTAAAATCACATCGGTCAATTCCGCTTCTTTGATTATGTGTGGGACGGTTCTGAATTTTCCATCCGCAAAGTGCTTTTGAATTTCTTCAAAATGGTTGTGAGGTAACATTCCGCTTGCATACAGCTGGTTTGGGTTCCCGTCTAGAGTGGCTGAGACTTTTTGATTTTTGGGTTGTATAATTTCTCGGAATCTCGAGCGTAATCGGCTCCTCCATCCGCGGGATCTACGAAAAGAATCAAAATGCCTTTCATGGACTTTGCTCGTGGTGCCAGGACAATATTCCAGACGGTGTTTGATTTGTCCAGCGACTCCTTGCTGTGTCTCATAACTCTATCGTACATAACCACGCTTTTTCCATCGTACATGTTTTTGATCATCATCGCCGTCTCTTGTGAGCTTACCACATCAAACTCCAGGTGAATGTTAGAAATGGAGTAACTGGCAGCTGTGTCTGTGGAAACTATCACTTTCCCATAGTTGTTAAAAGTTAGTTCGTAAGAGAGTCTGTCTTTTAACTCGAACTGGAAAAATGGGTTGTGGGAACTCAGCATTTCAAAGTCCAACGGGATGCAGAACATGTTGCCATAATTCTTGTCCACGGCAATATCCTTGGCGTCGGCACCTTTGTCACCGGCATCTATTCTGTGCTTACGCCCTGCTCCAGATTGAATACCCTGATAGACGGCATTTGATCGCTCCTTGGTTGTTTTCCAAAGATCTTGATAGCACAGGAAAATGTCAGCATCGCTCAGGGTGTATATGCTCTGTCCTTCCAATTTGACCTCAATTTTTGACACTATTGCTCTTCCAAGATTATTTACGATCGTTCGATTAACATCTTGGTTTCCACCAGCCGCAGAATTCAAATCAACATTGAATGAAAGTCTGCTAGTTCCAGGGACTATGACATCATTTTTCCAAGGTCTGGGAACCTCACTGTGAGGATTTCACCCTGATTGATAGTACTTGGAACGTGTGTGTTTCGAATGCTGCGTCGAATACCATTGATTCCTCGTGCATTACGAAGTTGTCGGTATGGGTCCAATTTGTAGCCGTATTCAGTCGCCATCTTTTATTTATACGTAAAATAAAACCAAAAGATGGCAGATTTTAATCCTCGAGAAGACATTCAGATGGATGACTTCGATGAATTCGAAGATACGATCGGAGATACCACGGGAGCAGTTGGTGGTACACCGGCTGAGACTGATTTTGGTGATGAGCAAATACAAACGGAGGGTCAGAGACGACGAGGAAGCGTCGGTTGGGAAAATCCCGATGTGAGTTTCGTTTCCGATAAGAGTCGAAATTCCATCGAAGATCTCAACGAACGACTCGATCTATTAAAAATGCGCGACAGCAGTCCTTCCCTGAGGAGAACCGTCAAAACATTGAATCGACAAAAAGCGGAACTGGCTAGGGACGAGTTTCGGGATTACGTGAAACGCTTAGGATACACGCAACAAGGAACGATCTTTGCTACTGAAGCGGTTTTGCGGTAGATGAAACCGGAAGAATCAAAGTTAGTTACAGAAAAAACAAGTTTGGTTAACCAAACAAAATTCGAGCGAATTTTACCCCTAGAATCGATAGCTAAACAAGTCAAAGGCAAAGATCCAGGAGGTACCAATTTTGTCAAAATAGGTCTCGGAATCAAGGATTTCAAACGAGGATTAACGCCGCAAGTGCAGGAAAGTGCCGAAAAAGCGTCAACTAGCGCGGGAGATGTATCACCCCTAACCACTACACCCGCTGGTAGACCAAACAACACTAAAAGAGTTTTGGAGGGTCTTCACAAAACAAACCAAGACATGGAAGGTTTAGCCAATGAATTGCCAAATGATCCTCACGAAGAAATCCGAAATTTTTAACCGAACGAGGACAACTCAAGAAGCTGTCTGATGTCTATGAGCACCTTGTCCGAAGAAGGAATGAAAAGGAAACTGAACTGAAAGAATTAAAGTCTAAAGGACGCGGTTCGGTCAGTTTTACTAACCCAACTTACGAAGGTGATGAAGGAGAGCCTCTGCTACCTGTCAGCGAAGAAGATGCTGAAAGAGCTAGGGAGCTTGAAAGCGATATCAAAGAGTTTGACAACGCCATCGCGGATCAAGATGCCAAGGTCAGAAATTCGCTTCAGCGTCTGCGAAGATCGATCGAAAGTTTCATAGACAGCGATGCTACCACGGGAAGTCGGATTCGAGAACTCTTTAGACGAGAGGGTGTTACCATAGTTTCGCTGCTCACAGCCATCGGAATGACGATAGCAACCGTCGTCGAGGGTATTCTGTTAGCCACCAAATCCGCAGTCTCAGCGATTACGCCGAAGCCTCCAGAACCAAAACCAGGTCCTCCTAAACCAGACCCAGGTCCTGAACCTGGACCATCACCAGGACCCCCACCAAAGCCTAAAACTTGGACCGATTGGATTAAGGATCAGCTCAAGAAAATAGCCAATCTCCATTTGAAACTCGGAGACAAAGCTTTGATCGCACTTCCAGGGATCATCGGGGCTGTTGTGAATTTCTGTCTCAAAGCTGCGGGGTCTGTTGCTGGATTTCTAGCTGATCACATATGGACATTAGCTTTGGGTGTTGGAATTTTGTTGTACACTACAGTTATGGAATTTGTCAAAAAGAAGTAAAAACAATCTTCTCACTAGAATTTAGTGAGAAGACTTTTTTGTGTGTGTCCAACTTATTTTTTTTAAACCCAGAAAAATAAGAAAATTGCAGCGGCTGCCAAAAATAGAGAAAGCTTTTTCTCATCATGCATTAGAGGCTCTTCAGTCAAGGGTGGACTTTCAGTCAAGGGTGGACTTTCAACCTCCTCTAAAAACAACGGACTTTCCTCAGGAGCACTGTCTTCAACATTCGGTCGAGAGTCGGTGTTTACGTCTGAGTTTAGCCCTATCTGCATGTCATCCGTGGCGATTTGGATGAAATTGTTGTATCCGTTTACGGATCCCACAAGGATTTCCATATTGCTCGGAAGCAAGTAAAGTCCGTGACCCACGACAAAATCAAATTTGCTTTGAGCGTACTGAAGAGTACCTGTTTGTTGCTGTCAGCGGTTACAACGGAAACAAAGTAAGAATTCAGGCAATCATTAAGTGGTATAAGGATAGATACAGGATGAGATTGTGTTTAAGACCACCTTGGATTTTTCCTGAAAGGACAGAGGAGTTCGAGGTTTTGAAAAAGACTCTTGAGTTTGTTACGAACGAACCACCGATTGAAAAAAAAGATATGACTATGTTAAAAAATTATCAAGACAAATTTGGTCTTGTGGATAATTTTTGTGAAATAATATATTAAAAGTAAAAATCAAAAAAATTTTGATAATACAGGACGTGGTCAAGAATTGGTAGTGCTCCATTCTTTGCAGAGTCTGACTATGTTTTCGCGTCCACTCAACGCTGCACTTTCTATCGCGCCGTCAAAATCGGTAGCGCCCCATTCTTTGCAGAGAATGACAACGTTTTCGTATCCACCGAATGCGGCACCCCTCATCGCGCTGTCAAGATCGGTGGCACCGAACTCTATACAGAGCTTGACGATGTTTTCGTGCCCGCAGTATGCGGCACATTCCATCGCTCTGTCAAAATCGGTAGCGCCCCATTTTATACAGAGTCTGACTATGTTTTCGTGTCCGCCGTACGCGGCATAATACATCGCGCATTCAAAATCCGTGGCACCGAATGCTTTACAGAGTCTGACAAAGTTTTCATTACCGATTATCGCAGCACCTATCATCCCAAGGTCAAATTTGGTAGCGCCCGATTCTTTACAGACTTTATCTATGTCTTTATAACCCTTTGATAAGACGTAAACTGTTTCATCATTATCATTCTTTACAGGGCACCATAACCCCTGGCTAAGTGACTCCGGTGACCGATGAACGTTTTCATCCATGAGTTTTGTAATCCCAGCCAACGTTTGTAATTGATCCATTTTGTTTTTTATTAATTGGGATTTTCTTAAACCAAAAATTATTTTTTATTAATCGGGAAAAAAATTAAAATAATTTTAGGATGATTGTTCATACCTTACCATACACACAAGTAGATTTTTGATAGCCAATGCATTGGCTGCTACTTCCGGTGTAGACATGTAACCTTTGACAGCCACTGCATCGGCTGCTAGCTGATTAAAAATATTACCCATGATGCTTTCAGGATGAATAATCATACCCATCCTTAAACATAAAAATGTAAATGCCTCCAGGCTATAGGTTTGGAGTTAGATAAACATTCCGCCTGGTTAGACATATCAAATTAATTCTTCCCGCTTAGCATAAAACCACTTTGTCTTACTTCCTGCAACTCAACAGTGTACATAAGTGTGCTAGTCAAGGATTTGTGAGTTGCCTCCAGGCTAGGTTTCCGGTTAGACAAATTGATTGTTCCCTACTTGGGTCAGCTCAAGGTCATAATAGTTGAAGACTGGATATGAGATACAGGGGGATTTTTTTCTGTGTAGAATATCAATTTTTTTTTGATTTGAGATGCAGGGGAATTTTTTCCCCTGCATTTTTTTTTGGATAAGTTGAAATGCAGGGGAATTTTTTCCGTGTAATTTGGATTGGGGTGAATTAAAAATACAAGGATGTTTTTCGGTGTAATCCTGTGTAAATTGTTTTTCTGTGTAATCCTGTGTAAATTGTTTTTCTGTGTAATCCTGTGTAAATTGTTTTTCTGTGTAATCCTGTGTAAATTGTTTTTCTGTGTAATCCTGTGTAAATTGTTTTTCTGTGTAATCCTGTGTAAATTGTTTTTCTGTGTAATCCTGTGTAAATTGTTTTTCTGTGTTCTGTGTAAATTGTTTTCTGTGTAATCCTGTGTAAATTGTTTGTCTGTGTAATCCTGTGTAAATTGTTTTTCTGTGTAATCCTGTGTTGTTATTTTTGAACAATTTACAGGGAAGAATACAGGGAAGCTTAGGGTAAAATAATGCAGGGGGATTACAGGGTATTAAAAGTTTTGTGTGTATTTTTTGTGTTAAGAGTTTTTTTTATTTTTACAGAGAAAATACAAGGGTGTCTTAGAATCCCCCTTTTTATACTACTATTTTTATTTGAGCCTTATCTGGTAGTTGATATTTTTTGGTGGCAAACTAGGCTCGAAGTTTAAAAACGTGATTTAAGAAATGTATTCTGTTGACAATGGTAGTGATGATGATGATTATGGTGATCATGGTGATGATAATGATGATGATGATGGTGATAATGTTAATGATGACGACGAATCACTGTCAATTTTTTTTTTAATGTCATTACCATCGGAAAGGAAATTGTAAACAAAACGCAAAGTACGGAAACTAGTCTTGGGACACTTGAGGACCACGCACCATATTCGACCCCCTCCTCCCCCGTAACAATGTTGATTTGGGTCTTATGAATAGCCTCCGTGTTCGGACTCTGCAATTTTGAATCCTAATTTGTTTGGTCACGGGAGCCTAGTAGAACCCAACATTTATTGGAGGGGAGGGAAGGGATGGGGTGTTAGCAAAATGTTAAGGTTTTAGCACTTCATTTGCATTCTTAATAAACAAGTAATAACTTTCAAATGAAATGACGCTTAGTCAAGTGTTTGCTTAAACATTGATGGGGGGTAAAGGAATGTGAAACATTAATGTTACATTATTATAGAGCCTGTCTTGCTCAAGTGTTATGTACAACCAGATATGCGTTTTTCTCGCTTCATAATATTTTACAAAGTGAGCCTGTTTTAACACACAGATGCATAGCGAAGCATATAACCAAAGGGGTGACACAAAATCCACGGTTGTTCTATTAGCAACGCAAAACCTATAAAAAATTCCGCTGGTTTCCTAGCTAGAAAGTGAGGCCAGTTATCGATCCGTTATAGCTCGTTATGAATAATTAATGTTCGACACCTTGGATCATGTTAATTGATATTGGCAAATAACAACGTTGTTCGTTTTGCGAACTTTGCTTGTTCAATGAGAGTATAGCACGCCCCCAATACATCTGGGCACAAACCCGGCGAAAACGATCCAGAACACCGAATTCTTTCATTTCGGATGTAATTAAATCCATTTTTTTTTAAACTTCAAAGAAATTCACTTTGTGTTGGAAATATGATTTTGAATTTCCAAATCATTATCTAAAACAAAATTTGTTTTAAATGGACTGTAAATAGTTCACTTTATTTTTATTTGAGCCTTATCTGGTAGTTGATATTTTTTGGTGGCAAACTAGGCTCGAAGTTTAAAAACGTGATTTAAGAAATGTATTCCTTTGACAATGGTAGTGATGATGATGATTATGGTGATGATGTTGATGATAATGATGATGATGATGGTGATAATGTTAATGATGACGACGAATCACTGTCATTTTTTATATTTTTTTAAAAATGTCATTACCATCGGAAAGGAAATTGTAAACAAAACGCAAAGTACGGAAACTAGTCTTGGGACACTTGAGGACCACGCACCATATTCGACCCCTCCTCCCCGTAACAATGTTGATTTGGGTCTTATGAATAGCCTCCGTGTTCGGACTCTGCAATTTTGAATCCTAATTTGTTTGGTCACGGGAGCCTAATAGAACCCAACATTGATTGGTGGGGAAGGGGAGGGAGAGGGATGGGGTGTTAGAAAAATGTTTAGGTTTGAGCACTTCATTTGCATTCATTATAAACAAGTAGTAACCTTCAAATTAAATGACGTTTAGTCAAGTGTTTGCTTAAACATTGATATGGAGGGGGAAGGAATGTGAAACATTAATGTTACATTATTGTTTTGCCTGTCTTGCCCGCGTGTTATGTACAACCAGACGCACGTTTTTCTCGCTTCATAATATTTTGCAATGGTAGCCTGTTTTAATAAAAAAAAAAAAAAAAAAAATCGGATTTATATAGCGCCTTTTTCCAGCTAGATCTTGAAGGATTCAAAGCGCTGTAATTTCGCTGCCATGGTGAATCATCACAATCAGATCGCATCATCTAGGCCAGTTGCAGCCGAACCTCAGGCGCAGACCTATCCGCACTTAGATTGTAACATCCACCAATTATCTGTGCAGCTCCCCATATTCCATTGGGTGAAGGAAGTTTTTAATAACCCAACAACTAATCACCGATTTTTTGAAAGCAGGAGGAAACCGGAGATCCCGGAGAAAACCTGCGAGAGCGAGCATGGAATCGGGATAAACCAAGTGCACATGAGTCCTTGGGCCGCGCCGGGGCTTGAACCCGGGACCTCAGTGGTGCAAAGCGAGGGAACTGCCGCTGCGCTAACTCGCCCTCCCTAACACACAGATGCATAGCAAAGCATATATAACTGTCTCTCTCGAGGACAACATTAGAACTTTTACAATGAAACAATTCCCAGTTCATTTCATTAAGATCCACAACATTCTCATCTATCAGGGAAGTTCTTATACCCCAATACATGTGTACATTCATTGAATGACCTTTGAAGATTTGGGTACAAAAACTCATACTCTGCAACTTGAGGTCAAATTTTGCACTATGATTATGTAATTGAGGTTATTGGACTGTGCCATTGGACGAGGCTCTTGTGGTCCATAGTGTTTGCTTTGAAAGGATACCTTACGTAAGCAAATTAAATCGGCATACTCCCCTCAAACATGTTGAAGGACGAGTAAGGTCTGCTGACCTTTTATAACGAGAAGCTAATTATGTACTACGCATGTTTGTGCGTAAGCACACTTGTTTGTCATATACGCGTACTGTGTTCGCACACGTATCGCATTTTGAATTTAGTATGCGTATAATGCGCAATGCGTTTTGGGCGTTTAAACATTACTAGTAAAATGTACTGGAGATGTTTGTGCGTATGTGTATGATTTGGAAATTCAAAATCACAATTGCCAAACAAAGTGAATTTCTTTGAAGTTTATAAAAAAAACTGGATAAAATTACATCCGAAATGAAAGAATTCAATGTTCTAAGGTGTATGGCTCAAGGCTTGGATAGCAATTATCCATGCTGGTCAGCACTAGGATGGATAAGAGCTATCCAATGTCCATTTCACTAGGGCTATACATGCATTGGTCAAACATGGATAACTGCTATCCACTCATTGAGCCATACACCAGTAAGGTGTAGGCTTGGATAGCGATTATCCATGCTGGTCAGCACTAGGATGGATAAGAGCTATCCAATGTCCATTTCACAAGGGCTATCCATGCATGCATTGGTCAAGCATGGATAACTGCTATCCAATCCTTGAACCATACACCCTACTTAAAATCTATACTCATTTCTTTATTGATCATATTTTTGTTAAAATGTGAACCGACGTAGGTGTCATCTGAGATTTAAAAAAAGGGATAAGGTGCAGATTTGTTAAGTAAAAAAACGGCGACAATGGGACTCGAACTCTAGATCTCGTGATCACAAAGCATTAACTAAACCACTACACTGTAGGAGGGCCGTTGTTAGTCGTGCAAATTTATTTATAATAAGTATCACGCTAACGGTCGACACAAACAGTTTAAAAAGAAATCAATGTAATTTTCTTTCTTTAAATTTTGTCGACCGTGGGCAAATTATTGAATCAAAATTCCAAATTTATTTTTACAACCCTAAATACATTGCAACAAATATATTCGGAGTAAACCGATGGAATTATGTCTATTTGATACGTTTCAGTTAAGTTTTCTATCACGCCACGGACCATACGTACATTGAATAAGTTAATATACATTATAAATCGATTAACTGTTCAGAGAGTTCCTCGTGTTGCAGCGGTAGAGGCGGTGACTTGTGAACTATAGGTTATAATGATAGCCATGAGTTCGAATCTTCTGTAGTGCTATTTTTAATATTAATGCTTTTCCTATCCTCTTCTGTACGATATGTTTAAAAGCTTTTTTTACCTCAACTTCTTTCTTTCTTTCTTTCTTTCTTTCTGTATGGCTCAAGGCTTGGATGGCGATTATCCATGCTGGTCAGCACTAGGATGGATAAAAGCTATTCAATGTCCATTTCACTAGGGCTATCCATGCATGCATTGGTCAAATATGGATAACTGCTATCCAATCCTTGAGCCATACACCAGTAAGGTGTAGGCCTGGATAGCGATTATCCATGCTGGTCAGCACTAGGATGGATAAGAGCTATCCAATGTCCATTTCACAAGGGCTATCCATGCATAACTGCTATCCAATCCTTGAACCATACACCTTATAACATCGAATTCTTTCATTTCGGATGTAATTAAATCCACTTTTTTTTTAAACTTCAAAGAAATTCACTTTGTGTTGGAAATATGATTTTGAATTTCCAAATCATTATCTAAAACAAATTTGTTTTTAAATGGACTGTTAATAGTTCACTTTATTTTTATTTGAGCCTTATCTGGTAGTTGATATTTTTGGTGGCAAACTAGGCTCGAAGTTTAAAACGTGATTTAAGAAATGTATTCCTTTGACAACGGTAGTGATGATGATGATTATGGCGATGACGGTGATGATAATCATGACGATGATGGTGATAATGTTAATGATGACGACGAATCACTGTCAATTTTTTTGTAATGTCATTACCATCGGAAAGGAAATTGTAAACAAAACGCAAAGTACGGAAACTAGTCTTGGGACACTTGAGGACCACGCACCATATTCGACCCCTCCTCCCCGTAACAATGTTGATTTGGGCTTATTTGGGTCTTATGAATAGCCTCCGTGTTCGGACTCTGCAATTTTGAATCCTAATTTGTTTGGTCACGGGAGCCTAATAGAACCCAACATTGATTGGTCGGGAAGGGGAGGGAGAGGGATGGGGTGTTAGAAAAATGTTTAGGTTTGAGCACTTCATTTGCATTCATTATAAACAAGTAGTAACCTTCAAATTTAATGACGTTTAGTCAAGTGTTTGCTTAAACATTGATATGGAGGGGGAAGGCATGTGAAACATTAATGTTACGTTATTGTTTTGCCTGTCTTGCCCGCGTGTTATGTACAACCAGACGCACGTTTTTCTCGCTTCATAATATTTTGCAATGGTAGCCTGTTTTAACACACAGATGCATAGCAAAGCATATATAACTGTCTCTCTCGAGGACAACATTAGAACTTTTACAATGAAACAATTCCCAGTTCATTTCATTAAGATCCACAACATTCTCATCTATCAGAGGAAGTTCTTATACCCCAATACATGTGTACATTCATTGAATGACCTTTGAAGATTTGGGTACAACAACTCATACTCTGCAACTTGAGGTCAAATTTTGCACTATGATTATGTAATTGAGGTTATTGGACTGTGCCATTGGACGAGGCTCTTGTGGTCCATAGTGTTTGCTTTGAAAGGATACCTTACGTAAGCAAATTAAATCGGCATACTCCCCTCAAACATGTTGAAGGACGAGCAAGGTCTGCTGACCTTTTATAACGAGAAGCTAATTATGTACTACGCATGTTTGTGCGTAAGCACACTTGTTTGTCATATACGCGTACTGTGTTCGCACACGTATCGCATTTTGAATAGTATGCGTATAATGCGCAATGCGTTTTGGGCGTTTAAACATTACTAGTAAAATGTACTGGAGATGTTTGTGCGTATGTGTATGATTTGGAAATTCAAAATCACAATTGCCAAACAAAGTGAATTTCTTTGAAGTTTATAAAAAAAACTGGATAAAATTACATCCGAAATGAAAGAATTCAATGTTCTAAGGTGTATGGCTCAAGGCTTGGATAGCAATTATCCATGCTGGTCAGCACTTGGATGGATAAGAGCTATCCAATGTCCATTTCACTAGGGCTATACATGCATTGGTCAAACATGGATAACTGCTATCCACTCATTGAGCCATACACCAGTAAGGTGTAGGCTTGGATAGCGATTATCCATGCTGGTCAGCACTAGGATGGATAAGAGCTATCCAATGTCCATTTCACAAGGGCTATCCATGCATGCATTGGTCAAGCATGGATAACTGCTATCCAATCCTTGAACCATACACCCTACTTAAAATCTATACTCATTTCTTTATTGATCATATTTTTGTTAAAATGTGAACCGACGTAGGTGTCATCTGAGATTTAAAAAAAGGGATAAGGTGCAGATTTGTTAAGTAAAAAACGGCGACAATGGGACTCGAACTCTAGATCTCGTGATCACAAAGCATTAACTAAACCACTACACTGTAGGAGGGCCGTTGTTAGTCGTGCAAATTTATTTATAATAAGTATCACGCTAACGGTCGACACAAACAGTTTAAAAAGAAATCAATGTAATTTTCTTTCTTTAAATTTTGTCGACCGTGGGCAAATTATTGAATCAAAATTCCAAATTTATTTTTACAACCCTAAATACATTGCAACAAATATATTCGGAGTAAACCGATGGAATTATGTCTATTTGATACGTTTCAGTTAAGTTTTCTATCACGCCACGGACCATACGTACATTGAATAAGTTAATATACATTATAAATCGATTAACTGTTCAGAGAGTTCCTCGTGTTGCAGCGGTAGAGGCGGTGACTTGTGAACTATAGGTTATAATGATAGCCATGAGTTCGAATCTTCTGTAGTGCTATTTTTAATATTATTGCTTTTCCTATCCTCTTCTGTACGATATGTTTAAAAGCTTTTTTTACCTCAACTTCTTTCTTTCTTTCTTTCTTTCTTTCTGTATGGCTCAAGGCTTGGATGGCGATTATCCATGCTGGTCAGCACTAGGATGGATAAAAGCTATTCAATGTCCATTTCACTAGGGCTATCCATGCATGCATTGGTCAAATATGGATAACTGCTATCCAATCCTTGAGCCATACACCAGTAAGGTGTAGGCCTGGATAGCGATTATCCATGCTGGTCAGCACTAGGATGGATAAGAGCTATCCAATGTCCATTTCACAAGGGCTATCCATGCATAACTGCTATCCAATCCTTGAACCATACACCTTATAACATCGAATTCTTTCATTTCGGATGTAATTAAATCCACTTTTTTTTTTAAAACTTCAAAGAAATTCACTTTGTGTTGGAAATATGATTTTGAATTTCCAAATCATTATCTAAAACAAATTTGTTTTTAAATGGACTGTTAATAGTTCACTTTATTTTTATTTGAGCCTTATCTGGTAGTTGATATTTTTGGTGGCAAACTAGGCTCGAAGTTTAAAAACGTGATTTAAGAAATGTATTCCTTTGACAATGGTAGTGATGATGATGATTATGGTGATCATGGTGATGATAATGATGATGATGATGGTGATAATGTTAATGATGACGACGAATCACTGTCAATTTTTTTTTTTTTAATGTCATTACCATCGGAAAGGAAATTGTAAACAAAACGCAAAGTACGGAAACTAGTCTTGGGACACTTGAGGACCACGCACCATATTCGACCCCCTCCTCCCCCCGTAACAATGTTTTTTGGGCTTATTTGGGTCTTATGAATAGCCTCCGTGTTCGGACTCTGCAATTTTGAATCCTAATTTGTTTGGTCACGGGAGCCTAATAGAACCCAACATTGATTGGTCGGGAAGGGGAGGGAGAGGGATGGGGTGTTAGAAAAATGTTTAGGTTTGAGCACTTCATTTGCATTCATTATAAACAAGTAGTAACCTTCAAATTTAATGACGTTTAGTCAAGTGTTTGCTTAAACATTGATATGGAGGGGGAAGGAATGTGAAACATTAATGTTACGTTATTGTTTTGCCTGTCTTGCCCGCGTGTTATGTACAACCAGACGCACGTTTTTCTCGCTTCATAATATTTTGCAATGGTAGCCTGTTTTAACACACAGATGCATAGCAAAGCATATATAACTGTCTCTCTCGAGGACAACATTAGAACTTTTACAATGAAACAATTCCCAGTTCATTTCATTAAGATCCACAACATTCTCATCTATCAGGGAAGTTCTTATACCCCAATACATGTGTACATTCATTGAATGACCTTTGAAGATTTGGGTACAAAACTCATACTCTGCAACTTGAGGTCAAATTTTGCACTATGATTATGTAATTGAGGTTATTGGACTGTGCCATTGGACGAGGCTCTTGTGGTCCATAGTGTTTGCTTTGAAAGGATACCTTACGTAAGCAAATTAAATCGGCATACTCCCCTCAAACATGTTGAAGGACGAGCAAGGTCTGCTGACCTTTTATAACGAGAAGCTAATTATGTACTACGCATGTTTGTGCGTAAGCACACTTGTTTGTCATATACGCGTACTGTGTTCGCACACGTATCGCATTTTGAATAGTATGCGTATAATGCGCAATGCGTTTTGGGCGTTTAAACATTACTAGTAAAATGTACTGGAGATGTTTGTGCGTATGTGTATGATTTGGAAATTCAAAATCACAATTGCCAAACAAAGTGAATTTCTTTGAAGTTTATAAAAAAAACTGGATAAAATTACATCCGAAATGAAAGAATTCAATGTTCTAAGGTGTATGGCTCAAGGCTTGGATAGCAATTATCCATGCTGGTCAGCACTATGGATAAGAGCTATCCAATGTCCATTTCACTAGGGCTATCCATGCATGCATTGGTCAAACATGGATAACTGCTATCCACTCATTGAGCCATACACCAGTAAGGTGTAGGCTTGGATAGCGATTATCCATGCTGGTCAGCACTAGGATGGATAAGAGCTATCCAATGTCCATTTCACAAGGGCTATCCATGCATGCATTGGTCAAGCATGGATAACTGCTATCCAATCCTTGAACCATACACCCTACTTAAAATCTATACTCATTTCTTTATTGATCATATTTTTGTTAAAATGTGAACCGACGTAGGTGTCATCTGAGATTTAAAAAGGGATAAGGTGCAGATTTGTTAAGTAAAAAACGGCGACAATGGGACTCGAACTCTAGATCTCGTGATCACAAAGCATTAACTAAACCACTACACTGTAGGAGGGCCGTTGTTAGTCGTGCAAATTTATTTATAATAAGTATCACGCTAACGGTCGACACAAACAGTTTAAAAAGAAATCAATGTAATTTTCTTTCTTTAAATTTTGTCGACCGTGGGCAAATTATTGAATCAAAATTCCAAATTTATTTTTACAACCCTAAATACATTGCAACAAATATATTCGGAGTAAACCGATGGAATTATGTCTATTTGATACGTTTCAGTTAAGTTTTCTATCACGCCACGGACCATACGTACATTGAATAAGTTAATATACATTATAAATCGATTAACTGTTCAGAGAGTTCCTCGTGTTGCAGCGGTAGAGGCGGTGACTTGTGAACTATAGGTTATAATGATAGCCATGAGTTCGAATCTTCTGTAGTGCTATTTTTAATATTATTGCTTTTCCTATCCTCTTCTGTACGATATGTTTAAAAGCTTTTTTTACCTCAACTTCTTTCTTTCTTTCTTTCTTTCTTTCTTTCTGTATGGCTCAAGGCTTGGATGGCGATTATCCATGCTGGTCAGCACTAGGATGGATAAAAGCTATTCAATGTCCATTTCACTAGGGCTATCCATGCATGCATTGGTCAAATATGGATAACTGCTATCCAATCCTTGAGCCATACACCAGTAAGGTGTAGGCCTGGATAGCGATTATCCATGCTGGTCAGCACTAGGATGGATAAGAGCTATCCAATGTCCATTTCACAAGGGCTATCCATGCATAACTGCTATCCAATCCTTGAACCATACACCTTATAACATCGAATTCTTTCATTTCGGATGTAATTAAATCCACTTTTTTTTAAAACTTCAAAGAAATTCACTTTGTGTTGGAAATATGATTTTGAATTTCCAAATCATTATCTAAAACAAATTTGTTTTTAAATGGACTGTTAATAGTTCACTTTATTTTTATTTGAGCCTTATCTGGTAGTTGATATTTTTTGGTGGCAAACTAGGCTCGAAGTTTAAAAACGTGATTTAAGAAATGTATTCCTTTGACAATGGTAGTGATGATGATGATTATGGTGATCATGGTGATGATAATGATGATGATGATGGTGATAATGTTAATGATGACGACGAATCACTGTCAATTTTTTTTTTAATGTCATTACCATCGGAAAGGAAATTGTAAACAAAACGCAAAGTACGGAAACTAGTCTTGGGACACTTGAGGACCACGCACCATATTCGACCCCTCCTCCCCGTAACAATGTTTTTGGGCTTATTTGGGTCTTATGAATAGCCTCCGTGTTCGGACTCTGCAATTTTGAATCCTAATTTGTTTGGTCACGGGAGCCTAATAAAACCCAACATTGATTGGTCGGGAAGGGGAGGGAGAGGGATGGGGTGTTAGAAAAATGTTTAGGTTTGAGCACTTCATTTGCATTCATTATAAACAAGTAGTAACCTTCAAATTAAATGACGTTTAGTCAAGTGTTTGCTTAAACATTGATATGGAGGGGGAAGGAATGTGAAACATTAATGTTACATTATTGTTTTGCCTGTCTTGCCCGCGTGTTATGTACAACCAGACGCACGTTTTTCTCGCTTCATAATATTTTGCAATGGTAGCCTGTTTTAACACACAGATGCATAGCAAAGCATATATAACTGTCTCTCTCGAGGACAACATTAGAACTTTTACAATGAAACAATTCCCAGTTCATTTCATTAAGATCCACAACATTCTCATCTATCAGGGGAAGTTCTTATACCCCAATACATGTGTACATTCATTGAATGACCTTTGAAGATTTGGGTACAAAAACTCATACTCTGCAACTTGAGGTCAAATTTTGCACTATGATTATGTAATTGAGGTTATTGGACTGTGCCATTGGACGAGGCTCTTGTGGTCCATAGTGTTTGCTTTGAAAGGATACCTTACGTAAGCAAATTAAATCGGCATACTCCCCTCAAACATGTTGAAGGACGAGCAAGGTCTGCTGACCTTTTATAACGAGAAGATAATTATGTACTACGCATGTTTGTGCGTAAGCACACTTGTTTGTCATATACGCGTACTGTGTTCGCACACGTATCGCATTTTGAATAGTATGCGTATAATGCGCAATGCGTTTTGGGCGTTTAAACATTACTAGTAAAATGTACTGGAGATGTTTGTGCGTATGTGTATGATTTGGAAATTCAAAATCACAATTGCCAAACAAAGTGAATTTCTTTGAAGTTTATAAAAAAAACTGGATAAAATTACATCCGAAATGAAAGAATTCAATGTTCTAAGGTGTATGGCTCAAGGCTTGGATATCAATTATCCATGCTGGTCAGCACTAGGATGGATAAGAGCTATCCAATGTCCATTTCACTAGGGCTATACATGCATTGGTCAAACATGGATAACTGCTATCCACTCATTGAGCCATACACCAGTAGGGTGTAGGCTTGGATAGCGATTATCCATGCTGGTCAGCACTAGGATGGATAAGAGCTATCCAATGTCCATTTCACAAGGGCTATCCATGCATGCATTGGTCAAGCATGGATAACTGCTATCCAATCCTTGAACCATACACCCTACTTAAAATCTATACTCATTTCTTTATTGATCATATTTTTGTTAAAATGTGAACCGACGTAGGTGTCATCTGAGATTTAAAAAAAGGGATAAGGTGCAGATTTGTTAAGTAAAAAAACGGCGACAATGGGACTCGAACTCTAGATCTCGTGATCACAAAGCATTAACTAAACCACTACACTGTAGGAGGGCCGTTGTTAGTCGTGCAAATTTATTTATAATAAGTATCACGCTAACGGTCGACACAAACAGTTTAAAAAGAAATCAATGTAATTTTCTTTCTTTAAATTTTGTCGACCGTGGGCAAATTATTGAATCAAAATTCCAAATTTATTTTTACAACCCTAAATACATTGCAACAAATATATTCGGAGTAAACCGATGGAATTATGTCTATTTGATACGTTTCAGTTAAGTTTTCTATCACGCCACGGACCATACGTACATTGAATAAGTTAATATACATTATAAATCGATTAACTGTTCAGAGAGTTCCTCGTGTTGCAGCGGTAGAGGCGGTGACTTGTGAACTATAGGTTATAATGATAGCCATGAGTTCGAATCTTCTGTAGTGCTATTTTTAATATTATTGCTTTTCCTATCCTCTTCTGTACGATATGTTTAAAAGCTTTTTTTACCTCAACTTCTTTCTTTCTTTCTTTCTTTCTGTATGGCTCAAGGCTTGGATGGCGATTATCCATGCTGGTCAGCACTAGGATGGATAAAAGCTATCCAATGTCCATTTCACTAGGGCTATCCATGCATGCATTGGTCAAATATGGATAACTGCTATCCAATCCTTGAGCCATACACCAGTAAGGTGTAGGCCTGGATAGCGATTATCCATGCTGGTCAGCACTAGGATGGATAAGAGCTATCCAATGTCCATTTCACAAGGGCTATCCATGCATAACTGCTATCCAATACTTGAACCATACACCTTATAACATCGAATTCTTTCATTTCGGATGTAATTAAATCCACTTTTTTTTAAACTTCAAAGAAATTCACTTTGTGTTGGAAATATGATTTTGAATTTCCAAATCATTATCTAAAACAAATTTGTTTTTAAATGGACTGTTAATAGTTCACTTTATTTTTATTTGAGCCTTATCTGGTAGTTGATATTTTTTGGTGGCAAACTAGGCTCGAAGTTTTAAAACGTGATTTAAGAAATGTATTCCTTTGACAATGGTAGTGATGATGATGATTATGGTGATCATGGTGATGATAATGATGATGATGATGGTGATAATGTTAATGATGACGACGAATCACTGTCAATTTTTTTTTTTTTAATGTCATTACCATCGGAAAGGAAATTGTAAACAAAACGCAAAGTACGGAAACTAGTCTTGGGACACTTGAGGACCACGCACCATATTCGACCCCCTCCTCCCCCGTAACAATGTTGATTTGGGCTTATTTGGGTCTTATGAATAGCCTCCGTGTTCGGACTCTGCAATTTTGAATCCTAATTTGTTTGGTCATGGGAGCCTAATAGAACCCAACATTGATTGGTGGGGAAGGGGAGGGAGAGGGATGGGGTGTTAGAAAAATGTTTAGGTTTGAGCACTTCATTTGCATTCATTATAAACAAGTAGTAACCTTCAAATTAAATGACGTTTAGTCAAGTGTTTGCTTAAACATTGATATGGAGAGGGAAGGAATGTGAAACATTAATGTTACATTATTGTTTTGCCTGTCTTGCCCGCGTGTTATGTACAACCAGACGCACGTTTTTCTCGCTTCATAATAGTTTGCAATGGTAGCCTGTTTTAACACACAGATGCATAGCAAAGCATATATAACTGTCTCTCTCGAGGACAACATTAGAACTTTTACAATGAAACAATTCCCAGTTCATTTCATTAAGATCCACAACATTCTCATCTATCAGGGGAAGTTCTTATACCCCAATACATGTGTACATTAATTGAATGACCTTTGAAGATTTGGGTACAAAAACTCATACTCTGCAACTTGAGGTCAAATTTTGCACTATGATTATGTAATTGAGGTTATTGGACTGTGCCATTGGACGAGGCTCTTGTGGTCCATAGTGTTTGCTTTGAAAGGATACCTTACGTAAGCAAATTAAATCGGCATACTCCCCTCAAACATGTTGAAGGACGAGCAAGGTCTGCTGACCTTTTATAACGAGAAGCTAATTATATACTACGCATGTTTGTGCGTAAGCACACTTGTTTGTCATATACGCGTACTGTGTTCGCACACGTATCGCATTTTGAATAGTATGCGTATAATGCGCAATGCGTTTTGGGCGTTTAAACATTACTAGTAAAATGTACTGGAGATGTTTGTGCGTATGTGTATGATTTGGAAATTCAAAATCACAATTGCCAAACAAAGTGAATTTCTTTGAAGTTTATAAAAAAACTGGATAAAATTACATCCGAAATGAAAGAATTCAATGTTCTAAGGTGTATGGCTCAAGGCTTGGATAGCGATTATCCATGCTGGTCAGCACTAGGATGGATAAGAGCTATCCAATGTCCATTTCACTAGGGCTATACATGCATTGGTCAAACATGGATAACTGCTATCCAATCATTGAGCCATACACCAGTAAGGTGTAGGCTTGGATAGCGATTATCCATGCTGGTCAGCACTAGGATGGATAAGAGCTATCCAATGTCCATTTCACAAGGGATATCCATGCATGCATATAGTAGGAAACTTCCTTAACCGAAAGCACCATGTCCACAATGCCTAGAAAAGCTGCTTTTTGCCTTGTAAAAGTACGTAATTTTTCGCCATTTGCTGCTATTCATTTTCTCTGATCAGCACCAAATAGATCGGTCTTCCTTTTACGCGCTGATTAACCTGTGTAAACCAATCAAGGATCGTAATTGACAGTGACATCAGACGCGATAAATTGTTTTTATTTCTGTCTTTAATTATAGTTTCCGGTATCAGATATGCAACGTTTCCTTCTCATGCCTGATTTCTTTCTTTTATTATAGACCCGTATACATTTTTCAAAGAGGAAAGTTTGAAAGTTGATTCGAGAAGGGTATGCATAGGTCTTCTACATTCTACTAGGTGGAAAATTCCAAACCCGGTCAAACTCTGTAAATGGCCGCCAAAATGTACTTATGAAGCAGGTACCCAGCTAACACAATACGTTTTCACGACATTCGCGGACGTTGGACTTAGGTTGTCATTTACGTTGTTAATACGTAAATCTGTGAACTCGTATTCGTGTAGTGACAACGTTATTTTCGACGTTGATTTTTGGACGTTGATATAACATCATTATGACGTTGTAATGACGTTGTTTCGACGTTGATGCAATGTTTGACCAGACCAGGTGACAACGTTTGACCAGACCAGGTGACAACGTTTGAATAATACGTTCAGAAAACGTTACACAAATACGTATCTGAAAAATAGTTTAGATATTGACATCACAGAATGTAAATTCTTCCATTCCAAGGAGTTTGTTGTCCAGCAAAAATCTTCTTATCGTGTCATTTGACGATCGCCTTTAGGCGTGAAACTCAAATTCAACTCGACTTCTATTCCTGAAGTTCTAAACTTTAAATTTGTATACGCTCTCCCTTTGTGGGATTGAGCATCATTGTTGCCGGATGTTAATATAATGTCTTTTAAGACAGTAAAATCACGTTGTCTCGACGTATAAAGCACGTGGTTAAACCGTGGTTTAAAAGTCATGAACTGACCCAGATACAACGTCATCTACGGACGTCGTTAGTACGCAAATTTATGACGTTGTTTCGACGTATAAAGTACGTTATTACAACGCCGTGTAAATGTCATGGTCTGACCCCCGATACAACGTAATCTACGGACGTCGTAATTACGTTAATTTGTGAACTCGTATTCGTGTTGTGATTTTCGGACGTTGATATAACGTCATAGTGACGTTGTTTCGACTTTCACAACTTGACGTCAAAACAACGTCATAATGACGTTACATTAACGTTCGGAAATAACGTTTTCACGACACGAATACGAGTTCACAGATTTACGTACTTACAACGTCCATATATTACGTTTGTACGACTTTATATAACTTTTAGACAACGTTGTAACAACGTAAAATTGTTAGCTGGGTAAAATGACAATAACTCTGAAACTACTTGACCTAGAGGGGTGATTGAGGTGTCTATCCTCACCAAATCAAGGCTGTCTGATTGAATGAAGGGGGTTTCATGGATGTCTGATGTCCAGGACACCTGAAATCCAAGATGACCACCGTAACAACCATAATAATCATATTAGCCAGATGAAATGACAATAATTCGGACTCTACCTGACCTACAAGGGTCATTGAGGTGTCTAACCCCACTAAATCAAGGCTGGCTGAGTGAATGAAGGGGGTTTCATGGATGTCTGACGTCTGGGACATATGAAATCCAAGATGGCCAGCCATAGCAACCATAAATCATCATATTAGTCAGATGAAATGACAATAATTCGGAATCTACCTGACCTACAAGGGTCATTGAGGTGTCTAACCCCACTAAATCAAGGCTGGCTGAGTGAATGAAGGGGGTTTCATGGATATCTGACGTCTGGGACATATGAAATCCAAGATGGCCAGCCATAGCAACCATTAGCCTGGTGAAATGACAATAATTTGGAATCTGCCTGGCCTACAAGGGTCTTTGAGGTGTCTATCCCCACTAAACCAAGGCTGTCTGATTGAATTAAGGCGGTTTCATGGATGTCTGAGGTCTAGGACACCTGGAATCCAAGATGGGCGCCCGTAGCAACCATAAATCATCATATTAGCCAGATGAAATGACAATAATTCAGAATCTGCTTGACCTACAAGGGTCATTGAGGTGTTTATCCCCACTAAATCAAGGCTGCTGATTGAACAAAGAGGGGGTTCATGTGTGTCTGAGGTCTAGGATACCTGAAGTCGAAGTCACACCAAATCCAGATGGCAGCCATAGCAACCACTATTAACCAAGTGAAATGTCACCAATTACAATCTATGTGACCTAGAGGCTGGATTAATGTGTTTATCCTCAGAAAATCAAGGCTAGTTGATTGAGTAAAAAGTTTCCACGGTTATCTGAGGTCTTGGACACCTAAAATGCAATATGGCTATCCTAGCAACCACATGTATGCGCATATTTCCACACTTATAATTCTTGCAAATGATTTGACTGGAGGGTACAAGAAATGTTCCCCCACTTAACCAATGTTACGTTATTGATTGTTAACTTTTGTTTGTTAATGTTATAGGTGAGTAGAGATTGACAGACACGACAGAGGAAAAGGAAAAAAGTACATCTCAGATAAAGGGACTTAATCCCTCATTTCCAAGCATGCCCCTGCTCCTCATTGGTGAACCTGGTAGGAAACGTGTACAGGGGGTAGCTGAACTCAAAGATGATGATGTTTACAAACGGTTCTTGGACCTGACTGTACATTCAAGTACCATAACACTAATGCATGTTATAACGGGTACGCGGATACACGAAAGTCCCCATACCACCAGAGGAACCTCAGGTAGATGAGGGTCCTGAAGCCCACCACATGCCAGCCACACGCAGCACCGTCGTTCTCCGTCCAGGGCATAGCAGCCAAACCAAACATATTTCCCGAAGAATGATGCAAAGAAAATAAGCAACTGATCTGGCATTTGTGTGGTCTCCCATGATTCTTTCAATTCATCACAAAATGTACCAACTTGCTTAAATGCGTTCCCCATACGACTTGATAACATTCATGTCTCTCATTTTGGCAAAGACAAAGCTTCCATAAACGAATTACGTTTAGAGTTAGGTTGGGAATTTTGACTTGCATCATTTTCTTCCTGATTTGATAAAGTACCGGTAACATATTGTTTAAAACATTTATTATTACAATAAATGTCAGCAGCATTGTACATCGTCAGGAGTAACCAAGTCTGCGTATCTGATAAAGACATCATCCTAGATTTCATTGCTTCTAAAAACCTCAATGCAATTTTTCTATTACAAATTCGAAATTTTTCCCGCACCCTTGTTTCTTTTAGTCGTAACCTATCAGAGCAACATATCGCACTGTTAATATAGATAGGTTTGGTTTGGCTACTAGGCCCTGGACGGGGAACGACGGTGCTGCGCGTAGCTGGCAAGAGGTGAGCTTAAGGACCCTCGTCTACCTGAGGTTCCTCTGGTGGTATGTGGACGTTTCGTGTATTTGCATATACCTTTCATAACATGCAATCATGTTATGATACTTGAATGTATGATCGGGTCCAAGAACCTTTAGCTTTTTGTGAACATCATCATATTTGAGTTCAGCTACCTCTCGTCCACGTTTCCTACCAGTTTCACCACTCTGAAGTGACTGTGATTTCTTGCTCTTCTTTTGACAAATGATACATTTTTCAAGGTCTGTAGGAGCATGAGCAGGCTTGGGAATAAAGAAATTAAGTCCATCGAGCTGAGATGTACTTTCCGTTTCCTCTGTCAAGGTACATAGGTTCTAATTGATGACATTTAATTTGGTTTATAGGGGTGGTTATGACTGCCATCTGGATTTGGTGTGACTTCGACTTCAGAAAACCATGCTATCACATTCATTTAATCAAACAGCCTTGATTTTGCGAAGTTACACACCTTAATTGCTCTTCTAGATTAAATAGTTACCGAGATATTCTCATTTCACCTGGTTAATGTGAATATTATATGGTTACTATGGGCGGCCATCTTAGATTGTGGGTGTCCTAGACATCAGACAACCACGACAACCACTTCATTTAATTAGACAGTCTTAATTTATTAGGGATAGAGACCTCAATGACCCTTGTAGGTTAAGCAGATTCCGAATTATTGTCATTTCATCTGGCTAATATGATGATTATGGTTGCTACATACATACATACATACATTTGAAGCATTTATATAGCGCTACATACATAAAGAGCGCAGCGCATATGACAAAAATGACAAAATAACATGGCAAAAGATGAAACGAGATTAATTAAATACAAAGAACATAAAAATTATGACCACTGTGGAACAAACTATTCATAAGCAGCAAATAAGTAAGTTTTTAGACCCTTTTTGAAACCAGACAATGTATTTGATTCCCTGGTGGTAGTGGGCAGATTGTTCCAAATATGTGGTGCTGAATGAACAAAAGACCTGTTTGTAGCAGTTTTCAGCAATTTGACACTGTTGATCTCAGAAAGACGTGTGGTATCAGAGGCGGATCTGAGGCCAGCTCTGGCTGGACAATACAGAGAGAGCAGATCAGTCATATAAAAGGGGGCTGATCCATTAAGGCATTTGAAAATAATCATCATGATCTTAAAAATGACCCTCTCTCTGATCCGAAGCCAGTGTAATTATTGTAAACAAGGCGTAGCATGGTCCTGTTTTGTTCTGCGGCAAATGAGTTTGGATGCCCAGTTCTGGATTCTTTGCAACCTTTGAATGTCAGATGTATTACTACCCAGAAGGAGCCCACTCCCATAGTCAATGCGAGACAGTATAAGACTTCTAACAACAAGGTGGCATGTGTCAACATCCAAGAAGCGTCTAACACGGGATATACAGGGTGTCCCAGAAAAAATTACCGAGTGAATAAAATTGAACGTAAGTCGAGAAATAGACATTAGAATCAAAAAAATTAAAATGTAGCGCATAGCCTATTTTGTTGTGCATCACATACGCAAATTTTATTTGATTCGGTTGACTGGTTCCGAAGAAATGAACGATTGCATAAAGCGTGCATCAATGCAGTTCATTCAAGTTTGATAAACAGGCGCTATTTTTATACTCGCTCACCACTTCCTAAAGTTTGTGTATCTTATTAAATTTAGTCCACATTATCTATTAAAACCCCTCGGTGTTATGTCATTCATGCTTTCACTGAAGATGAATAACAGTTTGTCCGAGAAAACTGTGATTTCTGCAATTGGAAGCTCTCCAACTTTAATTCTGTAGGTTGTGCAAATATACTTTACAAAGAACATTTGAGCCAAAACTGACAATGATCAAGTGCTAACAGCTTTACGTGTGATTTTTGATACCACGCAACATTAATGTTAAAGTTTTAAAAGATTTAAACTTTGCATTACAATTCCTTGGATATATTCCGAAAACATTAATGTGTGTGAGAAATTTTTAAGCCAGCTGAAATTCTTTATGTAGTAATTCTTTATGCAACATTTTTATCAACATTAACGAAAAAAGATATTTACAAATGCTGAGCATCATCTTACATGCAAGCTTTCATTTTCAAAACCGTGCAGGTTTTCAAATTTGAACAAAACCTAATTAAATGTTTTGCAAGAAACAGGTTGTTTAAAAAGAACGAAAAGGATTTCATAGAACAAAATATGAAGCCAATTGATAGTTTAACCACTAGTGCGCACGGATTGTGTTGAATGCTCTTTCTTTCAAACTTGGAATGAAGTGAATTGATACATGCGTTATGTAATCGCTCATTTCTTCGCGATCAGTCAACCGATTCCAGTCAAATTGGCATATAAGATGCAGAATAAGATGGGCTACACGCTGATGTTTAGATTTGTGGATTCTGATGTCTATTTTTCGACCTATGTCCAAATTCATTTGCCCGGTATTTTTTTCTGGGACACCCTGTATTACGAAGCTGATAATTCAAACTTGAACAAAGTGAGCTGATGTGTGATGTCATTGTCATTTGGCGATCAAAAATAACACCTAAGTTCCGAACATTTTCAGTCGGCAGAATCTCCATGTCACCAATCCGAAGAGAAACAGGCGGCATATTTTGCTTTTGGTAATCAGATACCGCAACAAAGAACTCAGTCTTCTCGTCATTCAGACGCAGCAAGTTTCTGGTCATCCATATTTTGATCTCACTGCTACAAGCTGTGAGGCGAGCAAGCGCATCAGTGATAGATGATAGATTTCGGGGATCAAAGTTGATGTATAATTGTATGTCATCAGCGTAGATGTGATATGAAAGACCGAATCTGTTGATGATATGGCGAATTGGAGAGGTGTACATTGAAAAACCCAGCGGTCCAACTAGAGATCCTTGTGGTAATCCAAAGCTCAGAAGTTGAGGTTCAGACAGTGTACCGTCTACACTAACACGAGATGATCTGCCTGTAAGGTAACATTGGAACCACTTCCACACCACTCCACCAATGCAGAAGTCACTGGTAAGTCTGTTTAGGGGAGCACAATGATTCACAGTATCAAAGGCTGCGCTAAGGTCCAGAAGGACCAAAAACACGCCTTCACGCTTGGCAAGATGTTGCATGATGTCACTCTTCACTTTTAATAGCGCTGTCTCCGTACTGTGGAGAGGCCTGTACGCTGACTGTAAAGGATCACAAAGTTCATTGCTCTCCATATAAGCAGAAATTTGCTTGATGACATGTTTCTCAATTACCTTGGACACATAAGGAATGGTTGAAACAGGGCGGCCACCTTGGATTTCCGCTGTCCTATACCTCAGACACTCATATTTAGTCCGTACGGTTTATTCAGGCCCCTTTCAGACTAGTCTTGTCACTTCTATGGCTGGCCGCAACCGCCATAACGTGAAGCTGCTACGCACAGCTTACTTCTTGCTTGGCGGAACTAAATTGACCAATATTAGAGCTTTTCATTGCGCGGAGCCATTAGATACGTCCTCGTTATAGGGAGAAAAGAAACTGGTCAAAATTAATGTTTACTGTGGGGATTCTAAATAAATTGAATGTAAACAAATCACCAGGACCAATACAAAATGATTGATGAGTGTCAAAAGTACATGTCTATGTGACGTGTGTCAGACAATGATCACTGACACCGCACTGTAATGTCATGTGACTAAACCATGTGATCATAATTATTGTTGAATGTTGCTGACTCACTGCGTCATCATCCCTATATCTTCGTGTCAAGAATTGCCGTGATAGTACCGGGGATAGTACGGCGAATCCTCTCGTTTTTCAAAAGCTACACATGGCGATTTTGTTCGAGATAGGCCGAGCGACTTAGGCCAAGCATACCATTTACATGATATGAGATATACCATAGCCCTGCCATAGAGCCTACCGCTTAGTTTCTAGTCTACGATTTGAGCATGATCAGTACCACATATGATGTTACTATTATAGAAAATTCGATTTGTTGTCAGGAAAAACGCATGTTTTGTTTCCAGTACACTAACTCGAAAAGCAATACACTAATTAGAGGGGCCTTGCTGTTTGCTGTGGATATCTTTAACTGCATTTTATAAGTAAAGATTTTGAAATCCAAAGTAAAAATTGTGATAGTTTCAACTGTTTGAGAAATGAATTATACAAAGGAACCCGTGTAAAACCCAGGTTCTGTATCTATAATACAATATATATTTATCGACTTTCATTATCTGCGTCAATAATAGAATATCGATTCAATCGAATTGAATACATGTCTCCATTTTGAGTTTGTACTACACCTCTGAGCGACAAAGCGATCGATTTCTAGCCAATCAGATACGGTAGGCCTCCTTTTCTTGCGTTCGGTGAAATACCAATCGCCCCTCACTCACCAAAGGAGTATTAAGTTTATATTTATAACACTGGCTGTTGACACTGTGTGACTCTAAACTAATAGTAATACTATAAGAAAACCCAACTCTGGTTTGCAGAAGCTCGCATTGAATTACCTCGTATCGAGCATCCACAAATGATACCTGGTCCCTGTATATCAGACAACTAACACAGTGGCGCATTTCCACCTTAATAATAATTCGATTCGTAAGTTTCATTTACTGCTTTTTGAATGACAAAAGGATATGTTGCAACTAAGTGAAGCTCGTCGTTCAAATTCTAGAAATGAATAAATTCGCTTCACATAATGAGCACGTTGTATTTGATTAGTCAGTTTTACTTCGGCATTTATGAAAAGAGTGATTGGTCAATTTGGCTCCGCGGAGCAAAAAATAAGCTACGCGTAACAGCCCCACGTTGTGGTGGTTACGGCCGACTACACTCCAAATTTTGCAATGATTAACATGGTTAATGTAGTTGTGAACAAACGGTTGAATCGTTTGTTACACTCACAAAGAAACATTTGATCAACCATACACTTTTAAAGTTCAACAACAACTTCACTCAGGAATTATTTCAATTCATGAACTTGTAATAAATAGTGAGTCCTGGGTTCGGGGAATCGATGGAAGATTCCCTTGTTGATACAGATCCAACAAAAAAAATCACACAATATAAGAAAATATACTATTTGGAGCCAATGCTCTTGATGTATTCCTCATCGTATCAGCATCCAGATCAAGACAGAGAGTTAACTAAATGTTTCTAAATCTACACATAATATTTTATATATAAGAAATATCAAGATCCCTTTTGATGAAATCAGGGAAGGAAGTGATGTATAATAATGGAATGGACAATTTGCATAAATAATAAATAAAGTTGACAAACAAATAAAAGTTTACTTAAGAAAATGTGGCAGAAAGTTAGGCCTAAAGTAAAAACACTGCCAGGGGGTCAGCCACATGGTCAAACAAGGTCAAACATGTGGTTTGACTAGAGCCAAAAGATCATTAATTAAGGATTTGGTTACCTAGCTGATAGAGGGCAGGAGTCAATACCAGAGGATAGTGCCAGCCAGGGTCAAACATTAATTTGGTGAAATAATAATTTTACTACATCACTCCCCTCCCTCAAGAAGCACTGACCCAGTGCGGGAAAGTAAGTATGGAAACCTAAGCTAAGTGGAGTATATGTGAGTAAATAAACAAAAGTTAAGACACATGTTAATATATTGTAAACAAAATGAGAAGAAAATACTGAAGGTACAAGACATGGTGGGCATGGTGTGCATTTCGTTGTGAATATTTAAAATTACTATTGTCCAGTTCACTCCAGTATGCAAGTCCACCCGTAAGGGTTACTGAAAATGTGAATGTTGCAAGCCCAAGCTCATATAGAGTATGATAATAAGAAATACTGCAATATTACTGCCAAGCTTGCCCGATGGTAGCCGAGCGGAGACTATATTTTGATGACATTATGCAAGCTTAGTTGGCCATAAGTATGAGTTCAAAGGCAGCAATACTCGTCAGGATCATAATGCGTATACAGTCTGATAAAACCATCAGGATTTGAGGTGTAAGTTCATCAGTGTAAGTTCATAGTCGAATGCATATCCTGACTCTGATTGTACAGTATTAAGTACAAATTATTCACAGTTAAAAGGTGTAAGTTCGCAGTTAACACAAGGTTAATTATGTGTCAGTTCACAGCTAGCCAGTCATCCAGGTGATTTCTAAGTATACGCTACATACATGTGTTGTTACGCATACTGGTGATCAGAACAATTATTGATATAATATGTAGCCTACACCATAACATGTGTCTATTATAGTTAGTAGTTTACAGTTCAAAAGGTATGGAGTTACATGTATGCGTCAGGGTTGAGCGTTAATCCTTTTATAGGAAGGCACATTTTGTCCATACACAGAGTGCCAACTCTGGTGCAGAAGGTTCTTGATAATGTGCAATAGTCGCAGTGGTGGATATAATCAAATAATAAATTAACATGTTTTCCTTTGTGTGCTACAAATTGTGATGCCTTTTGGCCAAGATAAACACCTTTTGATGGACAGTGGACATGTTGCCTACATGTAGATGTATGAGTTCTGTAAAACAGCTCAAAATATCGTAGATCAATCCAATCCATATTGACACAATTGTAGTCACGTTGAGGTGCAGTTATAAAATATCTGCCTGCCTGCTGCAAAGTATTAGACACTCGAATATGGTTCAATGTCATGTTATTGTTAGTACGTACCACAAGTATCACAATTGCAATAGTATTTTATGGAACCATGGCACCATGTTTCATCTTCAGAAACAAGAATGGTCCAATTTCTGTAGAAGCTCCTGATTAATAATGTACAACACAAGTGTTCCTTGGTAGCAAGAGAAATTTCATATGTGTTTCGGTCATGTTTAAATTCTGAATCAGCAAATAATGGTATACTGTCAGGCTTGCATTTATGAACTGACTTCGAGTGAAGAAACACAAGAGTGGTTTTACTCTTGTTTGTACTGGCACAGCATAATTCTCAAAAGAAACAATGTAAAGTAGTAGCAGGCTCACTTCTAATATAGTAGCATTGTTCTGGCACTGTCTAATAAATTACACAATAATTTTGTGCACATTCACAAAGTCTCTTGTGGTGTCAATAAGGCACATGGCTTCATCGGGAACACATGTAGCACCAAGAATTGATAGTGGGATTCCACATGTATCATTACCTGGTGAAGGTGAGAAATGACACTGGTCTGTACTAAACAGCACACGTCCATACACGATGGTCCACTGTTGATGATATAGTTCTGCAATACAAGTGTCTATTCACGGTGATTCATTGATGAAGAGTGGGATTCTCCAGTATGTATAATTATCACCACAGTATGCATAATCATAGTGGATCGTGTTTATATCATGTTGCGATGTTCACATTGTGATGCATTAATGTGAACAATTATAATTCTGAACTTAATTTTACTTAAGATTAATTTTGTTCAAATGCACACCATCATTATCATGAATAAGGTTCATGAATAAACCAAAAGTTCAAGGTACACCTTTTGATTAATGAAGACAAAAAAAAAATGAAAAGATGAAAATCATTAATATAAGGAACTAATAATTTTTAAAGCTATAAACTAAGTTAAATCGTGATCTTTGGTATAAATGACTTGCAAAGACAACAATCAATAATGGCAAGGATCTGCAACCCAAAGTAACATTGTGCTTCGACCAAGACTTTTTTTTTTTTTTTTTTTTTTTTTTTTGCTAAACTACATTGAACTAAATGCCCAACTATAAGAGGATTAATAAAAATGCACAAATGTTATATCTACACAATACAATGTGACTAAACTTGCTATTTTTGTTTTTATAGCAATTTGGGGGGAAAAAATGTTATATTTGAAATAATAACATGACACCTTTAAAACTTTATATTTCCAGAAATGTTGGAAAATGCTAAAGAAAAGAAAAAAATCTGCAATTTATAGCAAATTAACTATACACTTTGGTAAATGACAGAGAGATGCACACACACTTATGACTAACACATGGAGAGCAAGTTCGGAAGATACACTTGACTTGGCTGACAGGTCTCCTCGTTTTAATTAGACTGGTGTTGCCTACAATATAAGTTTGGTTACATTCCAGTACATCTGAAGTCTGCTTCAGTCTGCTTTACTGGCTAATTCCTCAATCTCTATCCATAGCCTATCTTCCATACTATGATATTGGAGTACATACTTTCATCCTGAGTAGTCTCTGGTTTACTACATCTATCCATAGCCTATCTTCCATACTATGATATTGGAGTACATACTTTCATCCTGAGTAGTCTCTGGTTTACTACATATATCCATAGCCTATCTTCCATACTATGATGGTCATTCTACCGAAACTGCTCTTGTTGATATGGTTGACGATTGGCTTACGGGCATCAACAACGGTAAAATGACCGGTGTTTCCTTTATCGATCTTAGAAAAGCGTTCGACACCGTAAATCATGATATTTTGCTAAGAAAGCTCCAGGATATTGGAGCATCTGAAGATACAGTTAAATGGTTTGCTTCATATTTGTCATGTAGGAAGCAAAGAGTTACTTTTAAGGGTATTGTTTCTGATTCACTTGAAATGAAAGTTGGTGTTCCCCAAGGCAGTATATTGGGCCCATTATTATTTCTCATTTTTATCAATGATATGCCAAATGTAGTATCACATGGGAAAATATCCATGTACGCAGATGATACCACGCTGTCTGTAAATGGTACTGATACTGTTATTATTTCTAAAAAGCTCACTGAAGATCTTTCTGCAATTAAGGCATGGTTAAATGTTAACAAATTGTTTCTTAATACTGAAAAGACAAACGTTATGCTCATTGGTAGTGAGCCTAAATTACGTAATGATATATGTTCTGCTTTTTCAGTTACCATTGATGATTGTCAACTTGAAAGAGTCCATAGTGCCAAATGTCTTGGTGTAAAGATTGATTCTAAATTACTCTGGCACAATCATGTTAACTCTGTTATACAGAAGCTTTTTTGTAAAATAGGACTCTTAAGACGTCTTAAAACATTTCTTGACGTACGCACTCTTAATGCTTTATACAAAGCTCTTATTCAACCGCAGTTTGACTATTGTAGTGTAGTGTGGTTTGGTCGCTTCAATGAAGATATGCGTAAATTAAGTGTGTTACATAAGCGATGTGCAAGAATAATATTACGTGCCAATTACCTTACGTCTTCTGATATAATGTTTCCTATATTAGGATGGGAATCCCTTCCGAATCGTACAATGTACTTCAAATCTCTGTTAATGTTTAAATGTCTAAACGATATGGCTCCACAGTACCTAATCAACAGGTTTTCTTATATACATGAAAAGCATAATGTTAACACCAGACAAGCTGCGACAAATTTATTGGCTCTACCGCCTTGCATGAATGGTTATGATACTGAATATTTTAAATCATCTTTTTCGTACAGTGGGGTTGAAGTTTGGAACAAGCTGAGTAATGAATTAAGAAGCTCAACAAATATGCAGACTTTCAAGCAAAGATTCAAGTCCTAAAATGTTGTGCATATACTTGTAAATTATGTGTTTTATTACTTTGAAAATTGTATGTATTTTTGTATTTTAAATATGTATCTAAGAGTTGTATATACTATATAAATTGTATGTTGATAATTGTTGCTTTTAAATTATTGTATATATGTGTAGCAGGGCCCCATGTTAGACCAGCTATTTTGCTGAATTGGGCTACCCTGGATAAATATGATTAAAATCAATAAATCAAATAAATGATATTGGAGTACATACTTTCATCCTGAGTAGTCTCTGGTTTACTACATGATGCAAAGTTTTCACCTATGGGCCCATAGAATTTTCTTCACAACTCCCGAATTAGTACAAAGCAATCAGCAGGTAGTCGCTAGCTGCAAGCTGGATCACAATTATCCACTTCGTCTACGACTTCTCGACTTCCACTGGATCACAACTGTCTTCGTCATATCTACCAGGTACTTTATTTTGACTGGATTTCTGTTTACAGTTGTATAAATGAACTGGTTCCCAAATTCTTCTTCTCCTTCATATTCCAGTTTCTAAATCTGAACTGAATCTCATCTTCTTCTACCAGTTTCTAAAGTTTAACTGGATCTCGTCTTCTTCCACCAGTTGCTAAATTTCAACAGGATCACCGTTCATCTTCTTCGTTCTACCAGATGCCTTATTTTGACTGGATTTTTACTCCTTTTCTACTAACATTCTTAATCATGTACCAGTTTGTAAATTTAAACTGGATCTCATCTTCTTCTACCAGTGTCTAGATTTGAACTGGATCGCTCTTCTTCTTCTACCAGTTACTAGGTTTAACTGGGTCACTACTTTCTACCAGTTGCTAGGTTTGAACTGGACTACTACATTCTACCAGTTACTAAGTTTAACTGGGTCCAAATTCCTTGTCATCTTCTTCTTTCTTTTCATATTTTCTCTCTTTTTCTTCAGCAGCCTTATTGAAAGTCAAGTTGTATCTTCTTTCCTGTCTTGTAATAAGTTCATACATCTGTATGTTAGTCATTCGTGTGGTTGCTACTGCTTATCGGAATCTGTGAGGCAGTTGTCTCTCTTGTCGTCTTGGGTACCGGTACTTCTGGCGGTCTCCCTTTACAGGCATTGAGGGTTGAGTGACTGCTTTCCCTCCACTTTGGTCAGGTTTATCCTGATGAAGGTGTCGTCGATCAGCTTGCACCGTCTCTATTTGACATCGCTGTTTAGCCAGAGTCCTGCTGCCTGCCTCTGGCGTGCACATGACGGGATCTGTGGAGGCAGTAGTACTCCTTTTCAATGAGTGGTTGTCGCCCTCTCTATGATTGGACTTTGACTGTAGTTCTTCAGTGTTGTTGTCTACTTCACTGTCCAGATCGGCCAACGTGAGTGTGGGTTGTAGCTCTTCTACTTGGACTGGCCGCTTCTTATCTAGCCATGATGAAAGTGGTTTTCCACAATACGGTTTCAAGCGGTCAAAATGGACGACTTTCGTTATACCTCTGGGTCCATTCCTCTGAATTCTGTAGACCACATCTGACAGTTGATCTATCACGAGAAAAGGTCCTTCCCACTTCATGTCCAGTTTTGGGGACATACCTTGCTTCGTAGCTTTCTTGGACAGCCATACAAAATCCCCTTTGGTAATTACGCTTCTAGTGGCCTTCTTGTCATAGTGGGATTTTTGCCGCACTGCACTTAGTTGTAGCTGCTTCCTGGCTCTTGCATGTGCTATGGAGAGCTTGGTACGTAGATCTTTGGCATAGTCAGTGGTAAGAGGGTCGTGGGAGTCTGGTAATGGCTGTTCTATCAAAACATCTACTGGTGTATTTGCCTCACGGCCCAGCATCATCATATTTAGAGACTCTCCAGTGGATGTTTGTGGGGTACTTCTATATGCAAACATAGCAAATTGCAGCTTCTCATCCCAGTCTCGTTGTCGTCTGCATGGGTGAATGAGTTTGGACACCATCTCCATCATCGTGCGATTGAATCGCTCTACAAACCCATCACTGGAGGGATGATATGGGGTGGTACGGGTTTTCTCAATACCCAGCAGCTTGCAGATGTCTTTAATGACGGCTGCCTCAAAGTTCCTCCCCTGATCACTGTGAAGTTGATGTGGGACAGAAAACCGGCATATAAATTTGTCCACTATGCAACGAGCGATGGTTTCTGTATCTTGATCTGGGATGGGAAACGCCTCAATCCACTTTGTGAAATACTCACCAACTACTAGAATGTAGCGGTTACCACCGAACGATTCTGGAAGTGGTCCCAGGATGTCCATAGCTACAATTTGCATCGGTTCACCAGGTTTAAACTGCACCAATTTCGCTCTTGGGTTCTGCCTGGGTTGCTTGCGTTTGTTGCACTGGTCACACTGTCGTATCCAGGCACGGACATCTGAGGTCATCCCATACCAGATAAAACGATGTTTGGTTTTTGCAAGTGTCTTGTTTACACCTTGGTGTCCTGCCATTGTATTGCTGTGTAATTCATGCAAGACGGTGTCCACGGTTCTTGGCTTTCGCGGTTCTCAGCATTCGCGGTTCTCGGTACGTGGGTTTGTGGTATAGGGTATAGGGGAACCTTGTGTGATCCTGGATGTAGTGTTTTTTGGTGTTATTGGTTTATGTCTTTGTGCTGTTTTGGTCCATATGTGTCGCTTCTGTTCAGAACCTTGTGTGATCGGAATGTGTATTGTTTTCTTTGTGGTATTTTATTTGTTTTAAATCTACATGTTTGTCTGCTTGTGCAATTGAAATAACCAAAGCAAGAAACATCATATATTTTGATTTGAACATTAACGGTCTAAAGGGGAACTCTCGTCTTACTTGTGCTATCTGTTATCAGTCAATCCACAATCAATGCTCTGCTTACAATACTGATGAGCCTTCTAATCAACAATTAAACATATGGTATTGTAAAAACTGTATTGGTAGAATTCTACCATTTAATCACTCCATTGATGATGAAGAATTTAATCACGAAATAAATCAATTTGATCAAAATCAGCCAATTACTTTAAGTAAACTTCAATCACTAAACATAAATCCATTTAATTTAAACGATACAGAAGAAAATGATCCTAATTGTGCATATGATATACCTAAATCTAATGATAAATGTATTTACCACTGCAGTGATTCATTTAATGATCTTATTAAAAATAAAAATTCCGACCTAAGCATCATCCACTTTAACTCGCGCAGCCTAACTAAAGACTCTATAACTGACTACCTTCAAACAATAAACCATGAATTTTCAATTCTAGCTTTTAGTGAGACCTGGTTTTCTGACAAAACCTCGCCTTCTCTCATGCATATTGATGGCTATACTATTCCCCATGTTGATAGAAAGAAAGATAAAAAGGGCAGAGGTGGAGGTGTCGCTATCTACGTCTCTAATGATATTAATTTTAAAACTCGGAATGATCTTAAATTAAACCCTAGTCCTGATTATGAATCACTTTTTGTTGAAATCGAAACTAAACCTAAAAACACAATCGTTGGTGTGATCTATAGACCCCCTGATAGCACTGCATATCCATTCATTGATTATTTATCTGACACTATTGATCTAATTAATAAAGAACATAAACCATCATTTATATGTGGCGACTTTAATTTTAATCTTTTAAAGTCAAATTCCAACAGTGCTACCAACGAGTTTCTCAACAAATTTTATTCATGTTCTTTCTACCCATTAATTGATAAACCAACTAGAGTCACAACTAAATCATCCACCTTAATCGATAATATATTCACCAACATTCTTGATAATAAACTCACACCAGGCATATTTTTTAATTATATCACTGATCACTTCCCTGTCTTTCAAATCCTAAACCTAAATACAAATAAAACTAAACTAAAACTAAAAATAATTACCATATAACTAGGAAAATCAACTTAGCTAATATCTCGGCATTAGGCGTTGAATTAAGTAAAACAAATTGGGATGATGTATTAAACATTACCTCTGCTGATGAATCATACACTGAATTCAATAATAAATTCTCCAACTTATACAATAAACAGCTTCCAAAAATAAAGAAAAAAAGTTAATATACGTAAAGAAACAAAGCCATGGATCACTGCAGGAATAATAAAATCTATAAAAACAAGAAATAAACTTTATAAAAAGTATATAAACCACCCAAGTGAGAGCAATAAAAGTAAATATGTAACATAAATTAACGCACATTATCAGGATATCTTGTAAAAAATATTATTCTAATAAATTTGATTCTTATAAACATAATATTAAGAATACTTGGCGTACTATTAATGACATATTAGGTAAATCTAAAAAAACTTCTGCAGTTACTCATTTTAATGACGGTGATACTAAAATTACTGACCCTAATCACATTGCATCTAAATTTAATCATTTTTTTACTGACATTGGTCCTACCCTAGCTAGTCAAATCCATTCCTCCAGCAACTTCTCTGACTTCCTATCGGCTCCTTTTGAAAAATCCATCTTCTTCAACCCCACATCAGGTAAAGAGATTCTTGACATCATTGCCACTTTCAAAAATGGCAAAAGCTCTGGTTTCGATGACATCAGCCCCACTGTAGTGAAACAAATTGGTCCTTCGCTTCTCAAGCCACTTGTTCATATCTTTAACCTTTCTTTGTCAACTGGTATCTTCCCTTCTGCTTTGAAACTCGCCAAGGTCATTCCTGTGTTTAAAAAGGGTGATCCTCACTCTTTCTCCAACTATCGCCCGATCTCTCTCCTCCCTTGTTTTTCCAAGATTCTCGAACGCCTCATCTACAACAGACTTGATAATTATTTCCTCTCTTCTCATCACATTCTTCATGAAAACCAGTACGGCTTCAGGAAACATCACTCCACTGACTTGGCTCTTCTTGACATCTATAACAAAATCTCTGGTGCTCTTTCTAAGAAACTTCACACAATTGGCATCTTTCTTGATCTGTCCAAGGCGTTCGATACTATTGACCACAACATTCTTCTTACCAAGCTACATCATTATGGCATCCGTGGTACTCCCTTGGAACTTCTCTCTAGTTATCTTCATGGTAGACAATAATTTACATCTTTTGATTCTCATTCTTCTGGTCTTCTTCCTGTATCCTGCGGTGTCCCTCAAGGTTCTATACTTGGTCCTCTACTATTTCTTCTTTATGTCAACGACATCCCTAACTCATCTAAATCTCTTTCTTTTGTACTCTTTGCTGATGACACCAATATTTTTGTGTACCCCCCGGGGAGGGGTGAATTCTCAAAATGGTCTGCCAAAAATCGCTTGCCCCCCTGGCGTGCCAAAAATCTTTGCCCCCTTTCGACGTGCCAAAAAACCTTTGCCCTCCTCCCTTTTGATGTGCCAAAAAATCTTTGCCCCCCCCCCTTACACATGCAAGATTTTGGGGAACCCGAATTTAAAACCTTAAGTTGTCTTATCATATAGTGCGAGCGCAGCGAGGAGGAAATTGTGCATATTTGAATGTATTCCTAACGTTTTCCTATGCCTTTTTAGGGCGTAATATAGAAAGGGTGCCCAAAATATATGGGCCAAAATTGCTTGCCCCCCCTTTCGACCAGCCATTAAATGCTTCCCCCTCTCCCCTTTTGGCCTGCCAAAAAATATTTGCCCCCCTATAATTCACCCCCCGGTACACATAATTATTGCACCACCCCTTACCCTCCACCACTCTCATGACCATTCTGTAATGAACAGGGTACATTCCTTCTTCGAGTATCTCCATAATGCTTCTAAGGCTGGTACAGGTGTCCCAAGACAAAGAGGCCCATCATTGCGCTCTCTTTTCATCCTATTTCAGAAAAGTTGATATCAAGTATATATATGTTGGTATGTAAATAAGCCTTTACCCGTTAGCTTTAATAAGGGAATGTTCAGAAATATTTTGGTCTAGGTTCAATAAATTAAAATTTAGCATTTTCGGTTTCAAAATGCTACTTCTTCTACAGATCTCATTATTCAAACACGTTACTTGCACATAAGTATTGGCTGTAGCCACTCTTTACAATTTATACACGGATTTTTGAAATTTTGAGGTTAAGTGGGTCTTTTTGCCTTTTTTCAAAAAGGTGCAATCTCTACAACAGATCCCCATGTTACCCCACCTACAGGTCGTCAATGGCACGTACTGACTAGCGCACACAAACGTACTGGGAGTAATACTCTGCATGTTAACTTGACACGTGATCAACAGTTTTAGAGCGATTTTCAAACAGTGCTCCAATTAAATCATTGCTTGGCGGTGTATTATCGTCCAAGCGTACTGAGATTTCAGTCGCTGGCTGGACGAATCGCGGACAAAATAAATTGAGATTTTTTGTGATGTTAAAAATAGCCTCTTTAGCACAAAGAAAATCGCTATCGAAACCAAATATAAAGCGCCTCGCACACCCTGAAACCTATTCGCCCCAAAAAGGTTAGCCCAATACACATTACATACCACATTATAAGGAAGAAAAAAAGTCAGCGGTCGCGTATCTGTACGATCATTGGTTAATGAGATATACTAGTAGTCACTTATTGTACTTTGTGCACTTAACTCTGTATCTTTTTAACTAATTATCCTACAGAGTCGTGCGATATGTCAAGCTTTTCCTCTAGTCATAAGGAACAAAAATGTCAGCGATCGCAAATCTGTAGGATCATTGGTTAATAAGATATAGTTAGTTTTTCTACTTTGTGCGCTTAATTAACCAGCTATCTTTTTAATCAAATATTCTAGAGAGTCGTGCAATATGTCAAACTTTTCTTCTGGTCATAAGAAACAAAAAAGTCAGCGATCG